>NW_022631069.1:2132712-2247992 GCF_010015895.1 Lontra canadensis | reverse complement strand
ATATATATATATATATATATATATATATATATATATATATATAGTCATTGATTACATCATTCTTCATTTTGATCATAACTCTTCCCATGGGTTTAAACCGTCTGGGAAAAAGGTCTTTCATTTTTACTAGAGAAGCCGTAAAATGTTTGTTGGCCTTCCAGTTAAATTTTATAAAAAATTTAACTAGATGTTTATGTGTGTTATACTATGTTACTAATTTTCTTCTTGAATGTGAATGCATATTTCAATATAAAACATTATGGAAAATCAGTTCAGCCAAATTGCTAGCAGATGATTAATAAGATGGGTTGCAGATAAGAAAGAGGAATGAACAGAAAAAATGGAATGAGGACAAAAAAGTAAGATTAAGTGTTTTTTTAAAACTGCAGAGAAAGTGTCACTAGCTTCATCTTATAAGTGACAGCTGTCTAATTCCAGTTTTTGCAGCAACAAAATTTTTGTGACATATACTGTGGTAAAAACTGACTAGCTCTTCATCAGACATTTCATTCTCTTTCCTCCTACTGTGAGAGTCAGACAACATTTTTCAGCCTTCCTTATCCTTTGATGGGAACATGTGACAGAGTTCTAGCCAGGGGACATGAGCAGAATGATATATGGGCACATCCAAGTCTGGCCCTTAAAAATATCTTGCAAGCATTATTCATGCTCTTTCCTGACCTGCCCAGATATTGGGGTGACATGGAAAGCCCTGCATTTCTGAATGATCGCTGTGAGACAGAGGTACCAAAGTCTCCCTTACCCCTGAGCACTACCCTGTTTTCTCCACCAAAGGCATTGCTTGGGACCACTAAGTGCATGAAAAATAGACTTTTATTTTCTGAAGCTACTGAAATATTGGCTTTTGTTATAGCAGCTAGAGTTAACTACTCTAACATTTTTGATAATTTTCATTTGAGAGTCAGCTTTTAATCTAACAGTAGCTGGCCTTCCCACAACGGCCTGAGAAAACAAGCTCGTCATGAATTTCAAGGAGGCGGGATGCAGGGCTGGCCACTGTGGGAGGCTAAAATGTCCAATCCTTGACCTTCTGGTGACTGTAGTCAGTGGTACCCACCCTCTTTCCACCCTTTACACTGGCCTCCACCTGCTTCTACAGTACATTCTTTCACTTCTTTATCACGTTAATAAATTCCTTAAAGAAGAGGTTTGCATATTAGAGTAATACAATAAATTTGACTGCTTATGTCACATACACCTATGGAGATTTTTGCTCATTTTTCAGAAAGCGAACCGTGACCCTTCAGTAAGACATCTGTGAACATAAATTATGATCTAGCAAATGATTTAGAGGAATTGAACATTTTAAATGTCAAAAATAGAGATTTCAGGATGGAAAAATGTACTTCCAATATAATCTTTTATAGTTTCCTTCATAAAAATCCTAAAAGAATAAAAGATTTTGTATAAGGCTTTTATGTAGATTTCTTTTAAACCAATTTAGAGAATTTGAAATGAAAGTTTTATGCCTTTTGCCTACTTTTGGCCTATTTCATTATTCTAGGGAAAGTGGCACTGTAGATAATTTATGATACAAAAGGGGAAGACATTTTACAGTAACCAAATTTATAGGAGGTTTCATCATAGAACTGGTCTGTTTAATTTCAGAAAATAGGTGTGAATGACAATGGTCATAGTTTTAAGAAGTGAAAGCCATTCCTCAAAAAAGGGACCCTGCCAAGAAGAGAAAAAGAAAAAGAAAAAAAAAAAGCATTGCCATCTGTCACACATTTATGCTTTTTTGGTATAATAAATTGTTTCCCCAACTAAATATAAGTTGAAACTTTATAAGCATATACTTTACTACATAAATTTTCCCATATGTCAGTGGCTAAAATAAAACTAGACTATTTGGAGGATTTTCTTTCTCTTTGGCAGGGTTACTCCTGGCTTGTTTCATTTAATTTTTGCATTTAATACTGTTTTGTTCACCAAAGACTGTCTACTTTTAGGGATGTACTGTTTCTTAAGGATATTATGATTATGGAATAAGTTACTTTGAAAAGCTTTATACTTCAATCTTACAGTGTTCAGAGAACTCTTATTTAGGCATGAAGTCAAGCATTATTTCTCATACCTGAAAGGATCTAGCCAGTTCCTCATGCATCTAGTGTTCTTAACTGTTGTCAGGTAATGTCAGGAGCCATGGACCCATTCATTTCCAGGCCAACATTTCAGGCACTCAAGGAATATTTAGCTAGAACACTCTGCTTGCCTTTGCTGGGAAGTTCTCACAGATGTGTGCTGACTTTTCAGACTGGCATCCTATGTCTAAGAACACTTCTCACAATATGTTTGTTCTATTTACCATCATGAGCCTCGTGCTTCTGACCTTCAAAACAGAATGTTGTAATGCACTGTCCTTGAGTTTTTATTGCGTGTGATGCAGAGGGCTTGATCTCTTTCAGCTACAAGTTTCAAAACATATGGAGAATATTACACCTGCATTCTATGGTCAGCATTCGCTTCCTATTCAGTTGTGAGTGCGATTTAAAGTGTTGACTTTAATCTTTAAAGCCCCTCATTGTTTAGAAGTCAGTTATTCCAGATATCACATCTCTCTCTATGCATCATCGTGGCAATTAAAATCAGCTGCAGAGCTCGCAAGTCAGAATCCCCAGTGGATTGTGGGGAGCTTGGGAGTAGATCATTTTCTAAAGAACTTCCCTAAGAACCCTCTGTTTCTGTGAATGATAAAAACAATATTCAAAGTTTACGGTTTTGGCCTGGAATGTCTTGTCATATATCTATAGGTCTCTGGAACCGTAATTAAATGATGCTGATTTAATTTTTATTTTATTCCATGTTATTTGTGGCCAAGAGTTTAGAATACCAAATCTCTTTTTTAATGAATCAGAAAAATAACAGTTGTGGATATTAAAAATAGAAAAAGCTAAAATTCATCTGTTTCATATTTGTTAGTGTGGGAGTTTTCACTCCAGTATGCTCTCACTCAAGTTTTTCTTTGAATCTAATTTTAAATGTCTTCAGTGAAGGGATTTGCTGTAAGTCCTTTGGGGATGGTTTTAAAATCCATAACTCATGGTAAGTCATTTCTCTAAATGCTTAGCTAAATGTTTGATTTCTTAATGTTTTGTCAGATGTCTGTCACTTATAAATTTGTGCTATGTTAAATAATAACTTTCTTTTTACTGTGTACAAGGTTCAAAACCTGTGGTTGAGGTGAGCCTTCATTAAATCATGTGCCAGACCACGGAACGATCTTTTGGGAAGAAAAGATATTATATGTCTATCTGTGTCCATATCTGTATCTATATCTATATATTCTCTTGCTTATGTTTCTCTGGAGGCACTTACTAAATACACTGGTCTTCCAAGATTGCACTTTATTTATTTTAGAGAGAGAGAGAGCATGCGTGAGTGGGAGGGGGCGCAGAGGGAGAGGGAGAAAGAGAATCTCAAACAGACTCCCCGCTGAGTGTGGAGCCTGACTTGGGCTCCATCTCATGGCCCATGAGATCATGAGCTGAGCTGAAATCAAGAGTCAGCACTTAACTGACTAAGCCACCCAGGTGCCCCAAGAGTGCATTTTTAAAAAATTACATTTCCTGTAGTCTAATATGTGGTGAATTCTTTGAAAAATCACCTTTATTACAACACATAGTTTTTATTATATGTTTTTTATTTGACATCTTTTTTTCAGATATTGTTAATCATTGGTTTCTATGTGAAGTATAAAGTAACATTCACAGTACTGGCATCTTTTATGTTTTTAAGAAATTTAAGAGGAGATTTCATTGAAATGTAGAGTCTTTCTGGTAATAATATAATAGGAAGGAAACCTTTTTACTGAAATCTACTTTCTGTTTTGTGAAGATGTCAGCCTGAAAAAAGAGAAGAGATTTGCTTATATTAAGGAAAATTTCCTACTCTATTTCTGTCCCTTTCTGAACATACATTCTCAGAAAACATCTAATGAAGGCTCTGCCTTATGGCTGATATAAATGGAAATAAGGAAACAATATGAAGAAAAAGAAACACCTGGGAGTCCAGCATTAGGAAGAAAAGGAAGATTATAAGAAAAGACTCATTCAAACATAAAATAATTTCAGCCAATGCACAAGTCAATCGTACTGCTAAAGGTCACATTAGAGGCTGCTTTCTCTGCCTCACACTATTTCTGAATGAATCTATTCAGGTCTTCCACCATTTCCTTTACAGGAGCCAACCGTTTCTAGGTTTGCCTACCAAAATAATGGCTTCATTGACTCTTTCTTAGGTTTCAATTCTCTACTATATTAAACAAAACAAAACCTCATTGTTATGCTTTGATTGTTGCACTTCACTTTTTCTCTTATGCATAGCAGTGGCTTCTTTATGCTCCTAAAGGTTTTTTTCCCCTTCAGCTGACTGTAATCTCTAGGCTTCTAATTTTGTTCACAATCAAGTTACACAATTTGACAATTATCCACATTTTAAAACTTTTATGATTATTTTCACATAACGGTATGCATTCTACCTGAGCCAGCTGTCTTAATCATTTAGAGTGTGGCCATTTTCCCTACTATACTTTTGGGTAATAACCACTGCCAATTTATCCCACTAAGTAAATTCCTCATTTTATTGAAATTGTTTTTATAAAGCTTAAGTTACTCACATTTATACCCGTAATCTCTCTCCCACCCCATTCGCTCTAGTAGGAGTTTGAAACCCTGTTAATCTATTTGTTACCATAGTTTGCAAAATGCCTCAATATTAGCTTTTTAACTTTCCATAAGCTCCATCCTCAACACAACAGATCTATTAAAAATCAGAGAATCAAATCATGATGTTAAGAGACACTTCCTGAGATCATCTTCTATAAGAAGGGAAAAATTATTTCTCTTAGGCTCCATTCCCTGCTCCAGCCCTTTCTGGCTATGTAACAACCTTGGGCAAATTAATTAGCCCCTCTTTACTTCAATTTCCTTACGAAATGGGATAACCATGTTTGCTATAGGGCTGTTGTGAAGATTAAAGTACTTAGTAGATGTAACTGCTTAAGAGTTGGCATATACTATGTCCTCAATAAATGTTAACTTAATTTTTTTTTAGAAAGTTCTTAGAGTAGTTTCAGATTTACAGAAAAGTTGCAAAGATAGTGCCTGAATCCCATTTTACTCCACACAGTTTCTCCTATTGTTAAACTCTTAAATTAGTATGTTACAACTAATGAAGCAATATTGATATGCTATTATTAACTAATAGTTTTTACCTAATGTCCCTTTTCTGTTCCAAGATCCAGGATATTGCATTTCATTTAGATACTCTATCTCCTTAGGTTCCTCTAATCTGATAATTTCTCAAACTTTCCTTGCTTTTCCAGGACTTTGACAGTTTGAAATGCTAAGATATTTTACAGAATGTCCCTCAATTTTGGTCTGATGTTTCTCTTATGTGTAGACTGGGGTTATAGGATTAGGGAGAAAGAATGAAGACATAAAATGCTAATTATGAGCATGATACCAAGGTACATGCTGTCAACATGACTCACTGAGGATGTTAACCTTGAACACCTAGCTAAGGTAGAGGTTGGTAGGGTTCTCCACTAAAAAGTAGCGCTCTCCACCAACAATTATTGATGCTATACTGTTCGAAAGAAAACCACTACGGACCTATGGACAGCCCACAATTCAGATATGGGGAGTTTTGCTCCATCTCCCTGAGGGAGCCAGTGTCTATGTAAGTATTTGGAATTCTATATCAGAAATCTTTTACTCACTACCATTTATTTATTCAATCATTTATTTCTATCAGTAAGGGTTCATGAATATTTAATTTATTCTTCAGGTTATAATCCAGTACTACTTTATTTATTTGGTGTTTAGCTTAATTGTTCTAGCTTTGACCACAGGGAGTTCTTTCAGTTGGCTCCTGGGTCTCTTTAACCCATTCTTCCCTCACTGTTTTCTCTCTCTCTCTCTTTTTATTTAACTCTTTCTGGCACTATCAGATGTCCCAGGCTCATATTGCATATTCTCTGCCCCAACCCTAGAATCAGCCATTTCTCCAAAGAGCCCTGGTTCTTTTTATTAGAGAATGGAATTAAAAACCCAGATCTAGGTGCCAAGAATGCTTGTAACTACCAGAGTGTTGTTTGTTTCTAGGTGTTTTCACTAGGTAGAATTAAGAAATAATCTATGAATATACACTTATATGAACATAATTATCTCTCTATATACCAATTTGGGTAACATAATTTCATACTAATATTTATCACTCTAATCCAACACCACATGGTTCCTTCTACCCTGCTAATAGTTTATTAGCTATGCATTCATTCAGTCATTCATTCACATTGAGTGTCTATATTATATGCCAGGACCTATGCTCAGAACATGACGGATGCTCTCCCTACTCTCATGTGGCTTAGAACTCAGTTACTAACTTAAATTTTTACTTTAGTGTTTTAGTACTCTCAAGGGTTGACACCACTCACACTCACTATAGTCTATTTTCACACCTGTTTTTCTCCCACCATACTCTATTCCCCCACTTTCAAAACTGTACTATCTCTACTGACAATCCATTTCCCTCTCCACCCTCATTTCTCTTCCTTCAACTCTTTGTCCTCTGGGTTTTTTTGTTTGTTTGTTTGTTTGTTTAAATCTCTCATTAAAACACACTCCAGCATAAAAGTGACTGGGACACTTGATAAGCATATTACTACTTCCTGTTTGTGTGGCATATTCTTAACCTCTTTCACATCTCATTTTGACTACAGAGTTCTTTAAAGAATGATCAGGTTATTACTACATGTCTCCAGAGGCAAAGGAAACAAAAGCAAAAATGAACTATTGGGACTTTATCAGGATAAAATCTTTTGCACAGCAAAGGAAATAGTCAACAAAACTAAAAGATAACCTACTGAATAGGAGAAGATATTTGCAAATGACATATTAGATAAAGGGCTAGTATCCAAAATGTATACCTTATCAAACACCCAAAAAACAAAAACAAAAAAATATGCAGTCAAGAAATGGGCAGAAGACATGAACAGACATTTAGACATATAAATGGCCAATAGACACATGAAATAATGTTCAACATTACTTGGCATTAGGGAAATACAAATCAAAACTACATACTCATCAGAATGGCTAAAATTAGCAACTCAGGAAACAACAGGTTTTGGCAAGGCTTGGAGAAAGGAGAACCCTTTTACATGGTTGATGGGAATGCAAACTGGTGCAGCTACTCTGGAAAACAGTACCGAGTTTCTTTTAACTTTTAAAAAGTTAAATAGAACTACCCTATGACCCAGCAATTGCATTACTAGGTATTTACCTGAAGGATACAAAACTACTGATTTGAAGGGGCACATGAACTCCAATGTTGACAGCAGCAATGTCCACAAGAGCCAAAATATGGAAAGAGTCCAGATGTCCATTGACTGATGAATGGATAAAGAAGATGTGATACACACACATACACACAGAGAGACAGGAATATTAGCCATAAAAAGAATGAAATCTTGCCATTTGCAATGAAGTGGATGGAGCTAGAGCTTATTATGCAAAGTGAAGTCAGTCAGAGAAAGACAAATACCATATGATTTCACTCATATGTGGAATCTAAGAAACAAAACCCATGAACATAGGGGAAGGGATTGAAAAATAAAATATGAGGAAATCAGAAAGGTAGACAAACCATAAGAGACTCTTACCTCTAGGAAACAAACTGAAGGTTGATGGAGGGAGGTTGGTGGGAGGATGGCATAACTGGGTGATGGACATTAAGGGGGGCACTTGATGTAAGGAGCACTGGATGTTCTATGCAATCATGAATCACTAGATTCCACTAATAATACACTAAGTCTAATTATTCTACTAATAATATACTATGTTAACTAAATTGAACTTAAAAAATTTAAAAATAAATATATAGAAAATAAAAACCCATTTTACTATAAAAAACAACAAGAGTGATGAGGTTATTATGAAGGTGTTTGTCCGTGGTGGCATCTTATGATTGCTACAGACATGTATGGATTTGTATGGGATCCATCATTAGAGATCCCACGTGGTCTATTCATTCATCTGACTCCTTCTGTCAGGAATTGAAGGCCATGAGTTATTCTGTCATGGAACAGAGAATAATGTCTACTGATGCAAACCTCTAGGGTCTCCAAACTTAGTGTTTTTGTTTGCTGCTTGCTGAAAAGAAAATTTCTTGGCATTTTCATATATTGTTATGTTGAGTCAATATTTTAATTCTTTTAAGTTAAATTCAACCCAATCCTTCTTATTGTTTGAGAATTAAAATTATCTCTGTCCACAAAGGGAATTCACTTGTAATTCTCTTTTTCATACTGTCCTAGTTTTGTTTTGTTGACAAAATTATATTAGTCTATCAAATGGACTGGGAAGTTTTTCTTCTTTTTCTGTTTGCTGAAGAGTTTGAATAAAATTAGAATTATCAGTTCCCAGATTTTTTGGAAAAGGTCACCTACAAAACTGTATGGGTCTGGTGAGGTTTTCTGGTTTTCTGGATTTGCTTGTTTGTTTTAAACATTTGCATTTATTTGAGAGAAAGAGAGAAGGAGAAAGAGAGACAGCCCAAGAGAGAGTCAGCATGAGGTGGGGAGCAGGAAAAGCAGAGAAAGTGGGAGAAGCAGGGTTTCCACTCAGCAGAGAGAGAGCCCAATGCCCGACTTGATCCCAGGACTCCAAGATCATGAAACTAAGGGAAGTGAAGGCAGATGCTTAACAGAGTGAGCCACCCAGGTGCTCCCGTTTGTTTGTTCTTTGAAAAAAATATTTAACATCCAGTTTGAAGTTAATTAAATTTTGTGTTCCTTAATGGTTTTAACATTATTTAGGTTTCTTCATTATTCTTGAGTTACTTTAAAGATTTTTTTTTTAAAGATTTTATTTATTTATTTGACAGATATCACAAGTAGGCAGAGAGGCAGGCAGAGAGGAGGAAGCAGGCTCTCGGCTGAACAGAGAGTCCGATGCGGGGCTTGATCCCAGGACCTGGGATCATGACCTGAGCCGAAGGCAGAGGCTTTAACCCACTGAGCCACCCAGGTGCCCCTTGAGTTACTTTAAAGCAGTTACACTTTTCTTAAAAAATTTACATTTTTGTTTTAAAGTTAATCGTATGAAGTTATAGTATTCTCCCATTATTTTGGTACGTAACTGTATCTCTTCCTTCAATTGGAAGGTTGTGTATGTGGGTTTTTCTTTTTTCTTGAGTAACCTTTCCAGAGATTTGCTAATTTATGTCTTTTCTAAAAACAACTTTGGGAGGTGCTTGGGTGGCTCAGTCGGTTAAGTGTCCAACTCTTGATTTGGCTCAGGTCATGATTTCAGGGTCATGAGTCTGGCTCCCCAATGAGTGTGGAGCCTGCTTGGAATTCTTTCTCTCCCTTTCCCTCTACCTCCCTGCCTAATCTCTGTTTCTAAAAAACAAAACAAAAAATAAAAACAACTTTAGGCTTTTCGATTCTCTCTACTGTATGTTTGTTTCTTATTTTATTATTTTTTACTTCTTTGTTATTCCCTTTTACTTACTACATTGTATTCTATTATTTTCAAATTTATAAAGGTTGTTGTTTACTATGTTAATTTTAGTGTTTTTTGTTTTTTTGTGTGGTTTTTTTTTTTGCTAATATAATCATTTAAGACCGAGTGTTTTCCGGTAAGTACTATTTTAGCTTTCTAGCACAAGTTTTGATAAGTACTATTGTATTATTGGTATTGCTTTATATTTTCTAATTTTCATTGTAATTTCTTTTTGACTCACAAGTTACTAGAAATGCAAGTCTATGTTTCCGAATGTGGGGATTTTTTTCCCAGTTATCCTTGTAATATTCATTTTTGACTTAATTATATTAATTTATTCTGAATGATGTTTATTCTTTGAAACTTATTGACATGTATCTTATGGACACATCTATGTCCAATTTTTGTAAACGTTTTATGTGTTGTTAAAATGAATGAGTATTCCTTATTGATGAAAGTAGTGGGTCTGTAAAGAGCTAAGACTGAGTTCATATTATTCATTTTTTCCCCAATATTCCTACTGATTTATGGTCTGGTTAGTTATCAGTTATTCAGAAAGGTGTTAAAATCTCTTTCCTTAAAAGTAGATTTTTAAATTCACCCTTGAAATTTATCAAATTTCTATATTGTTCTATACTTGCTGAAGCTGTGTCATTTGCTTCATACAAGTTTAGAATTATCATGTCTTATTAGTAATATGCAATTTTCTGTCATTGTGTAGTGATTCTGTTGCTTCTAAAGAATGGTTTTTGCCTTAAGGTCTATTATTTTTATATACCAATTACTATGGCTGGAAACTGATCTGAATTTATTTCTACTATATTATTTTGTACTTTGTCTTTGTTCTGCTTTTCTAGCTATCTGTGTTTTGGCTCCTTTCCTGTCATTTTATTATTATTTTTTTTTATTTGCTGAGGCTTTTGTTTAGTATTTCATTTGTATCCTATACTAGATACAAGTTAAACACTCCATGCACATTCTTTTATTTACCTTAGAAATTTTAACATACATCCTTAAATTGTCAGTCTCCTCCCAAACAGAAAAAGAACTTTGGACCACTTTAAATCCCACCAACCCCTTGCCATTTGCACAGTACCATTGGCAAGCACTTCATTCAGTTTTGTCTTCTCCTCAAAAAGATAGTCTATGTTTGCTTAGATGCTTAGATTTGGCCACAATTTGGGTTATTCTTTACCCATCATTTCTTCTTTTATCTCACACCTTTCCTCCTGTATAATTTCCCTTCCTTGTGCAGTTCAACCCTTCTAATTTATTTTAATGATAATCTGTTGGTGATTAAGTACTGTAGATTTCATGTGTATGAAAAAGTGTTCATGTTACTAAGTTGTTAAGGTAATTTTATTTTGCATACAATTCTCAGCTAGATAATTGCTTTCTTTCAGAATGTTGAAGAAATTATTTTCCAATTTTTTTGGCTTCCACGGTTGCTGACAATACAGCAATAAATTAATTTGTTGTTTTTTTAGGTAGCCATTATGTTGTCTCTGCTTTTATCAGGATCTTCTCTTCACATTTGGTTTTCAATAGTTTCACTATGATGTACCTAGTTATGGATTGCTTTCTATTTATCCAGCTTGCGATTCCTTCTGCTTTCTGTATCTGCCAATTAATATCTTGAATAAATTCTGAGAATTTCCTCTGCATTTGTGTCTTCACATATATCGTCTTTCATTTTTTTTCTATTGTTTTTATTTGAAACTTCAACATGTATGTTTGATCTTCTTACTCTAGTCCTAACATTTACCCATTGTTTTCCATATCTTTGTTTCTCTGTATTGAGTTTTCTGTAATTCATTCAGAATTATCTTCTAATTCATTAATTCCCTCTTCTTCTATGACTAACTTGCTGTTTCACATTTCTTTCTTTCTTTCTTTCCATTTAATTTCAGTCCTAGTATGTCTATGTGATTTTTTTTTCATATCTGCCTGGTCATTTTCTTTCTTCTTTTCTTTTCTTCTTCCTTTCTCTTCCTTCCTTCTGAGTGTCTTATTCCCTGACTTACTTTATATTCTTGTTTTTTCTAAAGATTTTTATTTATTTACTTATTTGAGAGAGAGAGTGACAGAGAGCACGGGAGTAGGGGGAGGGGCAGAGAGAGAAGCAGGCTCCCCACTGAGCAAGGAGCCTGATGTGGGCCTCGATTCTGGGACCTGGGGATCATGATCTGAGCCAAAGGCAGATAGATGCTTAACCTACTGAGCTACCCGGGTGCCTAGTATTTTCATTCTTTCTACTAACATAGTAAGCATACTTATTGTATATTCTTACTTGATAGTTTTATCATTTGAAATCTTAAGTGTGTCTGAATATATCTTTGCTGTTTCTGGTTTTACTCATGGAACAGTGGTTTTTTTTTTTTTTTGGACATTTTTATTATTCTTCTTTTCTCTGAATTTATATTAATGAAATACTTAAGGTCTGAATTGAAAGTGTCTTTCTCTCATAGGTCCATGTATGCTAATTCTATACTTGAAGTTTTGTGGTCACAAACCTTCAAACCTACGAGTGTGGGCCTGTAGTTTTGCAGTCTCAGAAGAGATTTATTTTTTATCCACTACTCAGGCTTTGGCAAGCAAGTTTCTTTGCCATCACCCTTTCTAGAGTGGGATTCATAGATCTGCATTTAGGCTCTCTTTTTCACCAAAAGTGTACTGCTCTGTAGTTTCAGTTTTATGTAGGGGTCCCTACTGAAGACCTCCCTTGTTCTAGCCTCTCCACTCCTGGCAGAACTGATAGAATGAAAGTTCATGGTCACTTTGGTGTCTCCTTACTTTTCTGGTTTCTGAATTTACTTGGTCTTTGGCCCCTGAGATTCTCCTTATATTCCTGTCCTCTCAATAGTATAGTATTTTTTCAAATATAATTTTATTCAGAATGTTAAAGTTTTTTGTAAGGAGAAAGTTGTTCATTGTATTTTGTGTATCATACTGTCAGAAACATAAGTATTATGTTATTTTTTTCAACTAATGTCCAACCTAGACAAGGCAGCTTTCAAATTAAAAGAACAAAATGATGGCACAATAGGTAAACCTAACAAGGTTTAAATTCTAAATGGATGATCCCCACATTTAAGAATTCCTGTCTGACCAGTTGGTAGATATCCAGTAATTCTTCTTCCATATATGCAGCTTCCTGTGTATTTCTGTCTTTCAGGAAGAATCATTTTTTTGTGTGCATGTGAATAAGGTTTATGAATTTATTTCCCTGAAACTGATATTTGTTCTTTGCTTTATATAATACTGAAAATGAAGTAAACTTGTCCAATGATAGAAACACTTGAATGTGAGGGAGAGAACCTGTGTAAGGTGGTAAAATCCCTAAAAAATATATATTATGACCATAGAAATATTCTCAGGAAGAGTCAAATGTAATGTCTTTTATTCTAATCCTCCTTAAAAACTTCAAAAATGATTGTAAGCCAAAAATGCAACAGAAGGATCTTCCGAGAGTGAGACTAAATAAATCTTCCAAGCATGGAGTAACTGTCATTGCAATCAAAGGCATTATCTACCACAAGAGAGGGATACTGAGCACATATGCAGTGAATAGGAAATCCTCTAGTCAAAGGTCACACGTTAATAGGCAACAAACTGTACAAAATCACTTACTGGAGGAACAGCATAGATATAAAATGCAGATTTGAATGAAACCACACCCTCGATTTACTCCTTTTTCTTGATGTATGGGGCCCTATGTTGCCCTTGGGAAATGAACAATGCACTAAGAAATATTAAGGAGGAGCTCGGTGGATGGAAACAGATGGGGTGGGCTGCTGGCAGTATAGAGACTCTGTGAATCGCATTTCTTCAACATTTTGAAGTGGGAGAGAGCAGAAGAGGAAAGTATGAAGAACAAGAGGAGGAAGGTATGGGGGCTTAAGTTTGCAGAACAGAAAGGATAGCTGTGGCAACCAGATGGAGAGATGTCTGGGGAACTTGTTTCAATATTCTCTGGTTCAATAAGGAAGACCGATTTTGGCTTGATTCAGAACCCCTTTATAATTACAACTCCTCCCCAGCCCCCGCCCCTGCCCGCCACACACACACATTTATATCCAGTGACAATATGGAAAAATGGAAGATTTTTATGTTCAACTTCCTGTTAAACTTCCTTAAACAAAAAAATGCCTGATTTGTCTAAATAAGTTGCATTTCCAACTCTGAAATGCTGGTATAAAAGGATCTGCTCTAAAATTAATCTATCTTAAAACCATAACCATAACAAGACTAGCTTTATACTTAACTACATTCTATTTAGCAACCCAGGAAAAGAGAAGAGACAGGTATCTTCCAAACCTCCCAACTTAAAATTCAGATTGTTTCCAGTATCACATGAAGTAGAATATGTTTTTTTACTTTACTTACTTCTTTCATTCTCATTGGAGGCTTAATATAGCCATTTGTCTGAAAAGAGGACATGTATTTTACATAACCTAATCCTTGCTGATTTGAATTCAAGCTGAGGTAAATATGTGTACTGAAACTTTGCTTGGCAGAAATTCAGTATACTGAACCTCAGCTCAAATGTTTAATCCTGAATGTTGTGCCTCCGAAATCAAGAGTTAATCATCTCTTTCCCATGCATTGTATATTGTCACCATAATCCTAATTAAAATAATATGTCTGATCATGGTTGGTATTACAATGAGAAGACTTTTATGTAAGTTTACAAAGAAATATCATCATTAAAAATGAGATAAAATTATTGATCCTTGCTTCTGTAATTACTCTTACAAATATTCTGAAAAATATCACGTACTGCATGGCATTAGCAGCAGAATTTAAAAAGCCTCCAAAAAAAATCAACATTTGGCACACATAAACATCAATAAATTATAGCCATTATGGATTTAATTTTTATTATTGACCTTATAAATAGGTTTTATAAGTATTATAAACACAATATTTGTAACTTATAAATACGTTATAGGTATATAAATATACCAGTAACTTATAGCCTGTTTGTGCTGACAGTCTCTGATAAACAGACACCAGCTCACATATATAAAACACCCATTTTTTTTTTCTCTTTTATTTTATTCTGGCCACTAACGCCTCTGGTTTAGCTGCCGTATTAGATAGGAACTTCCCACAATCTATTTCCTCTCCTGACCTCTAATTCCCAGTGGAATCTTTATCTTATATTTCTGCTGCTGATGTTGTCTCAATGTTAGGAAACAGAATTCTGTCCCTTCTTCAGCCCAGGAAAAGTGAAGGGTTGAATATTTTCCAAATCTCCCGAAGTTGAATAACTGAATGAATTTCCCATAGAAATAAAGTCTAAGGGGAGGAAACCAAAATGAGTAAGTGACATTCAGGCCTATAAAATATCCCCATGCCATGACAATAAAGAAACTAATCAATGAGAGGACCAGATGAAGCTGTTCTCTGACTCAGAGAAAGGAGCCCCCAAACCATGGCAATTTCAGAGAAGAGCTGAAAAGGACTTGGGTGAGGAAAGGGAACATTGCAGGTAAGAGAGCAGGTATAGGCAAAACCTCAACCACAAAAAAAATGTGTGTGTGTGTGTGTGTGTGTGTGTGCACGCGTGCCTGATGTGTTGATCACCTGGGGTGGGTTGGGGGGTACAGTGATGGGACCAGGATGACTGGAATCAAGAGTGTGTTAAAATAAAGATAGGCAGGTTAGTAGGTTGTATCCAGTATAAAGTCAGATTATAGAGGCTCCCCTCAGAAAATTTCAGAGACTGGGGTGCCTGGGTGGCTCAGTTGGTTAAGTAACTGACTCATGATTTTGGCTCAGGTCATGAACTCTTGGGTCTTGGGATCAGCCTCCTGTCTGGCTCCCTGCTCAGCAAGGGGTCTGCTTGGGATTCTCCCCCTCTCTCTCTCTTCCCCATTTGTGTGCGCATGCTCTCTGTCAAATAAATAAATAAGTAAATCTTTTTTTTTTTTAATTAAAATTTCAGAGATGCACATTGTGATGAATTTGACTCCTGGGTCTTAAGCACATTGGGTTTTCTGGTAGGTCAACCTAATCTCCATCCATAGGCTCAGCCCTAACCGAGGTCAAGAGAAGACAGTCATGTTTTTGGGACTAGAATGATTTTGTATTCTGATTTTAATCACCAAGCTTTTGTTTTATTTCTGGGTCTGAGGCCTGCCCCTGTGCCATGATCCTAGTGTTTGGGTTTCTATCTTGTTTCCCATTCCTGGGGTCTTACCTTGTCCAGGATCTAGAAAACAGTGCCTTCGTCTTGTGCTGGGATCCTTCTTCCCTGTTTAGCTCCTCCTGCCCCTTTCCGTTTTATCCCCTTACCCCTACCCCGTATTATCTCTGTATACATTGGCTTCTTCTCATGAAAACTAGCTCCTGTCACTCACACCAGAACTCCTTCAGATTCAAACAGATTCTTCCTGAAAAGACCACTTGTAACCTGTCCTATAGACTATCCTAATAATGGGTGGGTCCGTAACATTTCTGTAGCCTCTCTGCTTCTCTGCTGGTTGAGAGATTATAGCAATGCAGAGATACATTTTCCTTTTGTCATCCCCTACTAAAGAACCTTTCACAACTCCCTATCACTTCCAATATGGAATCCAAGTTCCCAAGACTGAGAGTGACTTACTTCTGAAGAAAAGATAGCATGCTTTGTTCCTATTTATTTGTGCCTAGAATTGGCACTAGAAGGCATTCAGTAAGGTTTTTTAAAAAGATGGATTTTGTTTGCTTTCTAAGTCTTCTACTATAATCTGGTCTCATTCTACCTGCCCTCACAATCTTCTTTTTAATCCACACATTATATTACATTTAAACTTGTCTTTGAATAGCTCTTTCCACCTTCCCTTTTCCCCCCTAAAACATCATGGCTACCATTATTTCCCTTGCCTTTGCTCGTTATGATCAGCCACTAAATTATCCCTTCTCCTCTATAAGTTTTTCTCAGATCAAGCCCTGCATCCTTTAGGAAAGCTTTGTTCATTATTCTTGTCAACACTAACAACTTCATTTTTTTCATAATTGTTTTATGTGTCTTAGTAGGGTACATGCTTAGGGAAGGGATTCCTTAGACATGTTTTATTTCTCTTTTTGTTTCCACCATGCCTAGGTCAATATAGGTCACATAGTAGAACTCTGGGCTTGCAGTCTGGTTTTTGATTGTTAGAGGCCTTGGTCCCAAGCACAGAAAAGGCAGTTTCTTCCCCACTCGACTTTCATGTCCTCTGTCTAAGGGCTCTGGTATCTCATATCTGCCTTGTTTGCTTGGAAGCACTTAGTAGATGCCAGTGGCAAGAGGCCCATGTTCAAGTTCTGGCTATAGCTATGTGTATTAGTTAACGTTCTCCAGAGAAAGAGAACCAGTAGGATACAATCTGGTTTACTCAGTCTACCAATTCAAAGGCTAACCTTTTTTGAAAACACCCTTACAGACACTTCCAGAAATAATGTCTAACCAAATATCTGGGCACCTATGACCTAATCAAGTTGACATAAAATTAATCATCACACTGTACAATCTTAAGTAAGCTGTGTAAGTCTGTTAGCCTCAGTTAACTCACAAATGATAAGTAATAATAGTAACAGCCTCATAGGGTTCAAAGGAAGACAAGATGTGGTAATGTGTATGAACAGAGTTTTATAAACTATAAAGTGCTTGGTAAATATTAGGTAGTTTTAGGGTCTCAGTAAAACTTACTTGAACGAACATGTCAGAGAATTACCCATCTTCCACGTGTGGTGTCCAGATGAGGAGGTTCTAAAATTTCTGACAAAATGGTTTGACAGAAAACTCACAAGACACTAGCCATCTCATCTGTATTTACGGTGCTCTTTTAAAGGTCCTCCTTGATGTATTATTTTCTAAATTTTCTTCATTTTAATTAGCTTATAAAAGGTTTTCCAGCTACCCTTACCATCTTAATAAACATGTACCACATACTTCACTGTTTATTTTTTTCTCACTTGGGCCATTTTACATGGTCATTTCTTACTTGGGCTACCCTTAGTGGGGTTCACCACCTTCTAAGGAGATCCTTTGCTTATCCCCTTTCTAGAATCCTACATGGAGATGCTATGTCAGTTACTGGGGCAGGTTAGCTGTTAGGGATCCCCCTCACACATCTCCTCCAGCAACTTTCTGCACCTCCTCTTTTCTGTTGTCATTCCTGTAGTAGGAATACCAAATGGGAAGGGCCCCCATGTTGGCGAGGCCAACTGCTGATGTGCAAATGATAACTCATTCTGATGTGGTGTTGACAGAGGAGAAAGGCTGAGGGAGCCATGCACCCGAGAGGCAGGTGGTGGCACTGGTCCAAGGAGAAGTATCTGGACAATCTTTGACAACAGCACATGCCTGGACTAGGATTTTTTTTTTTTCCTTCATTTGTTATGACCAGCTCTAAGAATAGGGAAGAACTTGGCAGAAAACCCCAGAGGGAAGGCTGTTCTACTCAGCATTTCTAATGATCAACTATTGAGGTATATTCCCTTCACGTGGAGCCACACTGGAGGGTATGGATGGTGGATAAGTGTAAATAACTTCTCTTTTGGCACAGTGATTTCAATTCTAAGCTGTAAACAAAAAATTCATTATGACGCAGCTTATCACTGTGTGTTTATAGCAGATTGGAAGATAATCTACATTTTTATCCAAAGGAAATAGATTCATTTCATCAATTTCATTGATTACATCAATATGATGAAATATTATGCACTGATCAAAATGATGTTTCAGAAGAGTATTAAATTACATAAAAACTCTTCAAGGTATTTTAACTATAAAAAAAGCAAGTTACTAACATGGTTGGTTTTGTACAATCTGCTCCCGTGTATACGTGCATGAGAAGCAATGTGTCTTAGGGGCTAAAAGCACATTCTCAGGAGTTGGGCTGCTTTGGTTCAAATGCCAGCTCTACCGTTTAATAGGTGTGTGGCCCCGGGCAAGTCTCCATGTCCCTCCATGCCTCCGTTTCCTCATATGTTAAATGGAGTAATTTTGTCAATCTCATGAGACTGTTCTGAGGGTTAAAATTAATCCACAGAGAGCATACAACAACTCACAGCATTTATAGAGTTGATGTCAACTATTCTTTCATAATTATATATACCTAGATAAAAGGGAAAGATACATATCCAAACAAGAGTGATCGTCTTTGCCTGGTAGGATTGTGGGTTACTTTTATTTTCTTCATTTTGTATATTTATACCTATAAAATTTCTACAATAAATGCATAATACCTTTATAATTTGAAAACATAGTGATAATGATTTCAATGGGCAGATAATTAAAATACAGAACTCTGGCTTTGCTTTTTATAAGCAGGATTCTAGAGACTGTATAAAAATATATCCTGTAAATAAATTAATCTGAAATACAAAAAGTTCTATTAGGCCATTTTTCTGGATTCAAAATTCTGGTCAACCCTAAATATTTACTTGGAGAGGGCATTGCAGGCTATTGTCCTTTAGTAATACCAGACTCTTTCATTAGGCAAACTCCATGGACTTATAAAGATTCAAACAGGCAAATATACAGAGAGAAGTTTTATGGAGAACTCTGGTGCAGAGACAGATGGATTGAGAGTGAGAGCAGAGAATTAGGATCTCATGCCTGAGTTTTGTTTTGTTTTGTTTGTTTTTAAGAAGAAGGGAGAATGAGCATAAACTCACATCTCTGATAGATTAGGGAGCATCTTGGGTTGAGTATAAGATGGTAGAAGTGTTGTCTATTACAGAATCAGAAAATCAGAAAGACCTGGGTTCAGTCCTTAACATCTCCTCCTCTCCTCCTCTCCTCCCCTATTGTTACCTCCTCTCCTTTCCTTTCCATTTTTCATTCATTCAACAAAACTTTCTTTAACTCTATTTTGTTGTAGGTATTTTGTAAGTTTTGGGTAAGAGTTACAGAGGACAGGTTCCATATCTTCAACAAGGGCAGGGGTCTTGTGGAGGCGATGACTTGAGAGATGACACCATGGTGTGTGTAGTCAGTGTTTTGGTTTAGACAGTCCCAAGATGCTGCAAGAGCAACAGGAACATTCCCCACACCTGATATAGTGACAAAATTGTTGGTAGTGAGCATGTGGGAGCGGAGTGCTTCTCCGGAAAGGGTCTATGAGCTGAGTGGCAGCACGTTAAATGTAGATGAAAATAGAAGCAGGGACAGCACATAAGATGCATACAGGGTTGTTAGTAGTTCGAGGAACCAAAAAGTGCTCCTTAGGATAGGAAAGATCAGTGTCAATGCGGGGAACAGAATGAAAGGTGGGCAAAAACCAGATTGTGATGGGCCTGGTGTTAGTTAAGATGAGGATTTCCTTTTATTCTGAAAGCATGAAAGCTCTGAGCAGCTTTTTTTTTTTTAAGATTTTATTTATTTATTTGACAGAGATCACAAGGAGGCAGAGAGGCAGGCAGAGAGAAAGGAAGGGAAGCAGGCTCCCTGCTGAGCAGAGAGCCGGACCCTGGGATCATGACCCGAGCCGAAGGCAGAGGCTTTAACCCACTGAGCCACCCAGGTGCCCCAGCTCTGAGCATCTTTTTATTCTTGAAAATTGTAGAAAGTAAGTGAGATTTGGGGCAGAAAGCATTAAGATCATTCTTGCATTTGGTTATGTGATCTTGGGCAACACGACCTTTATAAGCCCCGTTTCCATAAAATCTTTATACTGACTAAACTAGAACCCACCTTGCTGGGCTATTGTAAAAAGGAGATGGTGTCTAGAGGGCACCTAGTAAGGAATCTGGATTTTTAGTGATGGTATGGTGGATATCTCCAAAAAACAAATAACTATGGCTTGGTAGTCAGGGAAAATGTTGAACCTGAAATAAGGTCTGTCTTTTAATCTCCATTCTGCCACTTCCTGGCTCTGTGACCTTGAGCAGTTTCCTTGACTCCTCTGAGCAAACAACAACTTCACAAGCATAAGTCAGGAGAGTGCTTACCCAATAAAAGGTCTCTGTTCTTTTCCTTCGGAAGCTGCAGGCTCTTGGAACTGAACCCTCTTCTTTATGAAGAAGAGCACCCCAGGGTGGGAGAGGATGCTCCCAGGAGTAGTCCCTGGAACCCTGAACAGTAAACCAGCCTGAGCGGGGCACATCTGGAGGTGCCTGCCCACCTGGCGAAAGGAAGGAGCAGGGCTGGCGGGCCTGCGAGGCAGTGAGCGCGAGTATGTGCGCAGAGGACTTGGGGAACACGACCTTGCCGAATCGCCTGCTGGGCCATTACTTAAGGGCCTACACAGGTGTAGCCTGAATTCCAGGCCTAATTCAAGGAAAAGTATTTCCACATGTTCCCACACAGAGAGCTGCTTCGAGAAAGACGCTCAGAGCGAGGGAGGAGGGGATAGGCGGAAGTGAGGAACCAGTGGAGGAAGGCAGGAAAACAGAGGGGCTGCCAATGTAAAGAATTCATTAGAGGCAAGTCGTGGTGTGACCTCCAAGATGAAGATGAGTGAAAATTCTTGTATGATTTAATATTTCGTGGCAACAGTCCAAACCACACGCTCTCTGCGTGGGCTGAGGTCGTCTACCTTCACTTGGGGGAAGTCCCACTGCCCCTTCCTCTCTCTGCATGTGGCTGACTTGGTCTGAGCCTCTCTGTAGCATGCTGCCAGGGTCAGAGGGAGAGGCTTGATTCCCTCTGCAGTCCTAGAAGCCTGGGCAGCGCAAGTGTGGAAGAACTGGAAGCTTGGCTGGCGGGCTGCAGGGGAAGGGAAGCCTCCCAGCAGAGTACCACAAGAGCCATAGGGCAGCCCTGCTAACTGGGACACAAGTGTCAGTCATGTTAGTTCTCCCAGCGCTTTCCTGCACTCCCGATTAGTCCAGTGCTTTTTTAAACTTAAAACATAGTATCAGAAACATCTACTTAAGAACCCGCATGGAGCAATGACAACCCCTTTGAAAAACAAGACCCCAAATCAGCTCTAAAATAATAATTTTAAAAAATCGGTCCTGGTTGGAAGTCAGAATGGGGTTGTCAGGCCTGCCCCACAAGCTTCTCTCTGCTCATGCAGCTCCATGCATGAAAGGGCTTTGCAGAGAAAGTGTGAAAACTCTTAAGACTAGCCCAACTCTCCCAGTTTGTAGGTGAGGAAATGGAGACAGGAGAGATTAAGAGACTGTCCAGGTGCCAATAATGAGGGGTTGAGTCAGGACTGAAAGAAGTCACATTCCTCTGGTACCTATCTTCAGTGCATTTTCCTAGCCTCCTGCTCATAGCTGTTTGCTTTCAGAAGAGAGGTCGTTGCAGTGATGTTGTGTCTAATCGCCTGGGGGTTCCAAGAAGCAGTGGGAGAGTTTGAGGAACCTGATGCCCTGTCTTCTGTAGGAGACTTAGAGGAAGCCTGCACACCTGGTCCTCACTGGGTGCAAAATACACATCTGTTGAATTAAAATGAAATTCTGTGGTTTCAGGCAGGAGTCCCTGGGAGCCCATAACCCTCCCACACCCAGTCTTAGACACTCTCTGTGTGGAAGAGACTGGGACTCTGAGGAGCCGCCTCCTCCCAGGAATGCTCTGTGCTGCTGGAAATGGGCCCTGGGCTTTAGACTTACACAGCAAAAACTCAAATTGCTACTTTATTGTTTAGACAAGCAAATTCATAATAATGTGCTGCATCTCTCCAGTGTAAAAGAGATCCAGAGTAAAGCCTGCCTGGGGCTCTTGTTGAGTTGGAAGTCTCTTTCCCAGTCAAAGAACAACTGGTTTGACATATTAGCAGTAAAAATAAATATATATGTATCATCCTTTGAAGATTCTTGCTGAGTTTCTGATGTTCCCAAGGTATTCAGTCAGGTCCTTCATTTCTTCTTCAGCTGGCTGGATCCCCCCAACTATGGAACCACCAGAGTGGTGGTTTGAACCACCAGAAACAAGGTTGCCTGCTGAAATCATCATGGCTCTGATGGGACAGTGGTACTCATCCAGCCATCCATCTGCCCCCACGCCTTTGCCAAATCCCTTGCATTTGGTTGGGGACATGGGACTAGTTCTGACTAATGAAATGTGAGCTGAGATGTTGAGAAGCCCATGTACAAATCTCCAGGCTGGCCCTCACTGCTGCCAGCACGTTCCAGATGGTGAAGCCCCCAGCAATCAAAGACCTGAATAATTTTGATAAGCAAAGTACCATCCCACAATGGACCCATGCTGGACACATACCATGGTATGAAGTGCAAACCTGGGCTGTTTTAAGCCACTGAGATTTCACTGCTAATTTGTTATGCGACATAACCTAGCTAATCATGACTAATACCAAAGAATTTGGGCTTGAAGCAAGGAAGCCGGAAAACTGGCTCCGGCAGGAGCTACTCTGGTCAGTCCCAGGCCTTCAAGCAGCGGTGTGCTGAAGCGGGCTCAGGGCAGCTTTGGACCGGTGATTGTACGCACCTTCCCCCCACTTTGCATTCAGTGACGTTGCCTTGGTAACTTGTGGTTAGATCTGGTGGGGGTATTCACTCTGCAGAAACTGGCTAAGTCTGATAATAGTGTCATTTCCCCGCAGCCCTGGCAAACTGGCTGCTAAATGTTTACCAGCATGCCCCTGGTTTCAAGTCTCTGCAGAGAGATCGAAGATGGGGAGTAGGAAATGGGAAAGGAGGACCTTTAGTAAATAAGAACTCCTTAGAGCCCTAATTTTTTCCCATTTTCCATGAGGAGAAAATTGGGTAGAGAGACACTCTGCTAGATAAGGCTTTCTCTAAATCATATAATAAAGCTGTAAAATAATGTTTTGACAGCATCCTCTAAACAAGAATTCAGAGCTCATTTTATCTCAGCTGTTACCTTTGCACGGGATAGGAATGCCAGAGGCATCTTCAACCATTAATCCATTAATCCACCATTAATCCACCTGTGAGGACAGGCCTCGTTGCCTTTCAGATTTTTACAGGAGCTGCTGATAAGGAAGCTTTTATTCTGACTTTGCTACTTGCTGGCTTGTAACCTAGGGAAGGTACTCAATTCAGCATTCTTTTCTCCCCTTCCCCCAAATTCTTTTACTATTTTTTTAATTTTTATTGTTTTTAAAGATTTTATTTATTTATTTGATATTGAGAGAGAGAGCGAGAGAGCACAAGAAGGCAGAGTGGCAGGCAGAGGGAGAGGCAGAGGGAGAGGGAGAGGGAGAAGCAGGGGGAGAGGGAGAAGCAGAGGGAGAGGGAGAGGCAGGCTCCCTGCTGAGCAGAGAGCCAGACTTGGGGCTGGACTGGTGCAAACCCAGGTGCCTAACCAACGGGGCACCCAGGAGCCCGTTTTACTTTTTAAAGAATATTTTCCACATATTTCTTTCCCCTTTCTCACCACTCTTCTTCATGAATACAAAGCCAAGAGATTCAAAGTTGATTTGCTAGGAGTATGATATTAAATTTAAAAGCCTAATGAATTACCATTTTATTGAACGATATTTAGTACAATTGTCTGAGGGCCCCAAATTTGAAGGATTTAATTACTTAATATATTACCTATATTTCCACATACAGAAATAAATACCATCTATAAGAAACTCTTCGCATTGACTGCACACTCATGACGATCCCCCACTTCTCACGATAGTCACAAGCTCCAGAAACTTCACAGAGGATAAATTTCCAAGAGACTAGAAATGCCATCTTTCCCCTCTTCTCCACAAGTTGAAAGAGAGGTCTTGCTTAGCTACATCGTATCACCAATTAGTAGCCGCTCTTCTTTCTAGTTGCATTTCTACTTGTTCATTCTGGCATTTCCCCAGTTGTTTCAACTGTGAAATGTGGGTGGTATGGGGAGGTGGAGGTGCTTACATTCTGACTTAAGAAAAATATCTCATAAAAACTTGACTTACTTTATTTTATAAGGAGTTATAAAGTCATTTTGGTTGACATATTACATTATTTGGCTTGAATATTAAATATCATTGGTGAAAAGCTTATGTTTCATTGCACTGGCAACTGATATCTGCTAAAAATAAGATACTAGGATGCTTTTCCAGCTTATGTCATTCTGAGAAATGGTCTTGCCCTGGCCTTCTTGACCTCAATTTCTTCATTTGTAAAATGAAGGTTTTGGCCCATTGATTTATGGGGTCCCTCCCAAGTCAATTTCCTATGGATATATCACCATATACTCATTTATGCAATACACATTAATTGCCTACTACATATCAAGCACTATGACAAGGACAGTAAATATAAGGTCCCTGCCCTCAAAGAACTTACTGTTTCACAGGAAAGATAAACAATTAAAAAGGCAACTACAATACACCAAAATAAATGCTACAGTGGAGGGGGGGTGGACAGTGGGTACAAATGAAGGACAGGGGATAAGCACCTAATCCATTTTTGAGGAAGAAAGATAACAGGGCTCAAGAAGAAAGATATTAAGCATCTGTGGGGCTGAAATGAGGTGGAGCGAGAGAAGCTGAATAAAAGCAGGGATGTGCTGGGCTGTGCACAGAAACTCACCCTTTTCCTCGACCATGAGTGTGTAATCTGGGAATAGGTTTGAAATTAGCCATAAGGAAGACAATTGAAACCATTCTAGGCCAAGAGAAGAGCAGGTGCAAAGGCCTAAGGGCAAGATCCAGAACTTTAGGAACCTTCAAGTGCCTTAGTGTGTCTAAATTTGGGAGTGGAGTTAAGGCCACAGATGTGAAAGATGAGAGGTGAATAGGGCCAGTTCATATTTATAAAACAGAGTATTTGAACTTGTTCCTGAGGCTAACAGGTATCCGTTAGGGATTATTTTTTCTTGAAAAGGGAGCAGTATGACTAGACATGCTTTTTAGAATATTCCCTCTGGCAGCCATGTGGAGGTAGAAAGAGGGAATTAGAGAAAGAGGCTGGGAGCCGACAGATCAGTTGGGTGGTGGTGGAAATAGGGATGGGGAGAAGCGAACCCAACAGCCTCTAGAAATGTTGAAGAGTCAGAACAACCTAGCACTGTGACTCCTTGAAAAAGTTGGGTGTTAAGAGAGAACTAGGATGCTCAGGATCCTGGTTTGAGAAAGTGAGTGGAAAATGGTGCTGGTCTCTGAAATATGGAACACTCCAGACTGAACAGGGTTGAGAGGGGAGGCAATGAGCTCAGGCTCTGCCTTGCAGCTAGTGAACTCTGAGGGGAGAGGTCGTTAGATGGCTGCTGCATGGGTTGGTGCTCTGCAGAGAGACCTGGTGTGGCTATGGATGGGGCCAGGCAGGCATCTTCCCTGTAAGTGATAGAACGGGAATTGATGAAATTGACTGGGGGAGGGACAGTGACAAAAGAAGGCCAAAGGGATCCTGGGAGCCCCCTGTCGCTCTTCAGTAAAATCATGATAAGAAAAAAAGCACATCTTTGGAGCCAACACTGGGATGCGATGGGCGCTAGGATAGTGAGCAGTTGTGTTGCCGTGCCTTTGAGGCAGTAGATTTTCAGGTCACTAAAGAACTTGTGTTAGTCTGTGGTTACAGAGTCTGTTTGCTGCAGCTGGTGACTCTGGACTCTGCAGAGAAGGAGCACAGGGGCCCTCTCTTCCTTGTGGTTTTGGAGCATGTATCAGTGCTCATTCCTGAGGAGAGGGGAAAATCGGGCAGATTTAAATTTCTCTTTCCCTCTAAGTTAGAAAAGTAAAAAAAAATTAGTGACTTTTTTGGATGCTCCTGTCCCAGTGTTCACACTTGAGAGAAAATTGCTTTTTCTAGGAAGTAAGTAATAAATCTCTCTCGCCAATGGAAGTCACTACATCCTGAAGCAACAATCATCAGCTGAAAAGGAGAAAAAAATAAGACAAAGAAAAAATAAAACATTCTTTCCCTCCATGAAATGCTCTTTCTCCTAACATGTGTCCCTATCGGACTATAGAGAGCCCCATTATGTAGACAACTCGGGCTTCTTCAGGCCTTGCCCAGAAACATAATTGGCTGTGACCAAATGACCATGGCAAACTGCCCAGAGTGTGAAAATGTTTAGTTAGGGTCATTGTTGGAGGGGCTCTGCTGTGTAAGGCAGGTTAAATGAGCAAACCAGGCCAAGCACACACAGATGTGGCTGAGGTTTGGTCTGAAGGGGATGAGAGAGGGGTAGAGGGGCTAGTGAATGAGATATTTGGACATGTGCCCTTTAAATCTTTTAGATCTTCATTTTGCAAGCTGTGTGTGTGTGAGAGAGAGAGAGAGAGAGAGAGAGAGAGATGGCCAAGTGTGTTGCCTTTTATCCTTTATTTGTGTTTTGCCCTTATATTCAGGCTCTCTCACTTTTCCTCTTCTTCTGGTCTTGCTTCCTTCATATCTATCTTCCAAACTATCACTGGAATGAAATGCATCCCAGAACCTGCTTCAGACTTTATAAGGGCATCCTGCTCTTACAGCTGTGAGTCTATATACCCTGAATGCAGAGGGAGGAAATACCTGACTCCCAGGAGACCTGGAGCACTTCTCCCAGGAAAGGAAGCTTCTGAAAATCTCACTTTTAACTTGAAAATTCAAGCACATTTTTCTTGATTTGTTCCATAATACATCCATTGTTTTAATAAAAATTACTCCTTTAAAACACTATCATTGAGGAAAGATTAAAGTTCCAGAAAGATGCACTGCTTTATCCCAAAAGTATGTTTCTTAAGCTTGAGAACTGGGCACCGGAGAACATGTCCATGGTGCTCTCCAAGTCACCATCAGCGGGCCTCGCTCCACCTTAAATTCGACAAATTAACCCAAAGCAAGTTCCTACATGGAGGTGTGACAAGGTATTTATTTTCTGATTGTGTCTCTATTAACATATATCTGATTTGTAGATAAAATAATTCTATTTGATGTGATAGCACAGATGTTAGGAGAGAACAAAGCAGTTCTAGGTTTTATTTCTTGCTCTCTCAAATGAAAAATACAATCTCACGGAGCCTCAGTTTCCTCAACTGAAAGATGGGGGATTATAATGGCAACTGTCTCATGGGGTTGTTGTGAGGATTCAATAAGATGTTTGCAAAGTAGGTAGCATGTGCCTGACACATAGTTAAGTGCTCAATACATATAAACTATTGGGATTATTTGCTATGGAAATAATTTTAGAGGTGATTATAACTACAGGTACCAAATGATCACAAATAGACACGATCGAGTTGGTTATTTAGGCAATTTTCAGAAAAGAAACAATTAAAAGATTACTTTGCATTGTGCCAGTGGATACTTCAGTAATACTAGGATCTAAAATATGAATTAAGAAAGATTTTAGAGTTCATTATAAGTGTGCATTCAAGAAAATTCTAGAATCATATCACTTCTGGTTGACTGAGGTAGTTATGTTTAATTCTGGTGACCACACTGTCTTGACATTCTGTATAATATAGTTTATTATATTAATATGTCTTTCCCCAGAGCAGAAGTATCTTGAAAACTTAAGCAAAGAATATAAATAAATACGAACATCTGGTAGAGGAGCTGAAGCAGATGTGCAGACTGAGGTACATCAAAGAAATGTGCATTATTATCCTGGTGATTGCCTAGTGCTGCATAATATAAACAACTTGTAGAAATGGAAATTAATTGCCAGAGGTGTCAGTGCACATAAAAAAATACCCTGAAAGTAAGAGATATTAAACAATAGATCCTTGCAATGTATATAGTTAATGCTCATGTGGATAAAAGGAACCAATAGATGAGGGACTTAAGACACAGAAATACCAAGTGTTTGGCTCTGTTTACTGGAGAACGGTTTCCTTAAATGTGGAGATAAGAACATGTCTCTGCAATTTTCTTACACAGCATTACACACAATGGAGAGATCATTGTTCCTGTACCGATAGGTTAGATGTGGATATGAATTGACACTAATGTGTGCTCACAACTCTGTGCTCATGGGACTGCAGAGTTGGAATGATCATGTGATATGACATTTTTAATGCAGGGAGCAGTGAAACGGCCTTATTCCCAGAATGATTCTGTCTGATGTCATGTAAGTTATAGTTACAGACCTTCAAGTTTGAGGTCAAGAATTGGGCAGAAAAATAACAGGACTTTAGATTTATTGGTAATAAATCCAAATATATTAGTTTCCTTTGACATAGAGCAAGACAGAAAAGGGTAGTGTGCCTGCTGCTGCAAGTAACTTCTCTAATATCTTATTGATGACTTTTAGATTCTTTTTTAAAATTTATTACATAATTCTCCATAACTGATTTTATTGATGAACTGTTCAGTGTAAAATTATTATTTGTTAAAGATTTCATATTACTTTTTTAAAATTTGGTTTTATTTTTTCAGTGTTTTGAGATTCAGCACACCCAGTGCTCCATGCAATATATGCCCTCCTTAATACCCGCCACCAGGCTCACCCAACCTCCCATCCCCCTCCGTTCCAAAACCCTCAGTTTGTTTCTCAAAGTTCACAGTCTCTCATGCTTCGTCTCCCCCTCTGATTTCCCCCAATTCACTTTCCTTTTTCTTCTCCTAATGTCCTCCATGTTATTCCTTACACTCCACAAGTGAAACCATATGATAATTAACTTACTCTGCTTGACTTACTTCACTCATCATAATCTCCTCTAGACCCGTCCATGTTGATAGAAAAGTTGGTTATTCATCTTTTCTGATGGAGAGTGTAATATTTTTCTGAATACACCTTTCTGAGGAAGGTGTAATATTCCATTGTGTATATGAACCATACCTTCTTTACTCATTCATCTGTTGAAGGGCATCTTGGCTCTTTCCACAGTTTGGAGATTGTAGCCATTGCTTCTATGAACACTGGGGTACAGGTGGCCCTTCTTTTCACTGCACTTGTATCCTTAGCATAAAATCCCAGTAGTGCAATTACAGGGTCATAGGGTAGCTCTATTTTTAATTTCTTAAGGAATCTCCATACTGTTTTCCAAAGTAGTTGCACCAACTTACATTCCCACCAACAGTGTAAGAGGGTTCCCCTTTCTCCACATCCTCTCCAACACTTGTTTCTTGTCTTGTTTATTTTGGCCATTCTAACTGGTGTAAGGGCTCAATGTGTTTTTTCCCCCCACCGATGTGGTTTTGATTTGAATTTCCCTGATGGCTAATAATGGTGAACACTTTTTCATGTGTCTGTTAGCCATTTGTATGTCTTCTTTGGAAAAGTGTCTATTCATGTCTTCTGCCCACTTTTTGACATGATTATCTGTTTTGTGTGTGTTGAGTTTGAGGAGTTCTTTATAGATTTTAGATATCAGTCCTTTGTCTGTTGTGTCATTTGCAAATATCTTCTCCCATCCCATCGGTTGCCTCTTTGTTTTGTTGACTGTTTCCTTTGCTGTCAGAAGCTTTTGATCTTGATGAAGTCCCAAAAGTTCATTTTTGCTTTTGTTTCCTTTGTCTTTGGAGACATATCTTGAAAGAAATTGCTGTGGCTGATGTCAAAGAGGTTACTGCCTGTGTTCTCTAGGATTTTGATAGATTCCTGCCTCACATTGAGGTCTTTTATCCATGTTGAGTTTATCTTTGTGTATGGTGTAAGAGAATGGTTGAGTTTCATTCTTCTATACATAGCTGTCCAATTTCCCCAGCACCATTTATTGAAGACACTGTCTTTTTTCCAATGTATTTTTTTTCTGCTTTGTCGAAGATTATTTGACCATAGAATTGTGGGTTCATATCTGGACTCTCTACTCTGTTCCACTGGTCTATGTGTCTGTTTTTGTGCCAGTACCATTCTGTCTTGGTGATCACAGCTTTGTAATAAAGTTTGAAATCAGGCAACGTGATGCCTCCAGTTTTGTTTTTCTTTTTCAACATTTCCTTAGCAATTTGGGGTCTTTTCTGGTTCCATACAAGTTGTAGGATTGTTTGTTCCAGCACTTTGAATAATACCAGTGGAATTTTGATCGGGATGGCACTGAAGGTGTAGATTGCTCTGGGCAGTATAGACATTTTAACAATGTTTATTCTTCTGATCCATGAGCATGGAATGCTTTTCCATCTTTTTGTGTCTTCTTAATATCTTTCATGAGTGTTCTGTAGTTCCTTGAGTACAGCTCTTTTACCTCTTTGGTTAGGTTTATTCCAAGGTATCTTATGGTTCTTGGTGCTATAGTAAATGGAATCGATTCTCTAATTTCCCTTTCTATATTTTCATTGTTAGTGTATAAGAAAGTAACTTATTTCTGTACATTGATTTTGTATCCTGCCACATTACTGAATTGCTATATGAGTTCAAGTAGTTTGGGGTGAAGTCTTTTGGGTTTTCCATATAAAGTATCATGTCATCTGGGAAGGGAGAGAGTTTGACTTCTTCTTTGTCAATTTGAATACCTTTTATTTCTTTTTGTTGTCTGACTGCTGTTGTTAGGACTTCTAGTACTATGTTGAACAAGAGTGATGAGAGTGGGCATCCCTGTCATGTTCTTGATCTCGAAGGGAAGGCTGTCAGCTTTTCCCCATTGAGAATGATATTTGCTGTGGGTTTTTCATAGACGGATTTTATGAAGTTGAGGAATGTTCCCTCTATCCCTATACTTGGAAGAGTTTAAATCAGGAATGGATGCTGTATTTTGGATGACTCATAGATTCTGTCTGAAATCCTCACAGGCAAGTTCTGCAACAAGTATGTAAGTGTGATATCTTTCTTCTGATGATTTTAAAGGACCAAACCCTGAACTTTGGGTAGGTTGAAAATTACCTTCAAATGCAGTGAATCTTCACTAGTGTAAAACCAAAAAAAAACAGGGGCACTTGGTGGCTCAGTTCTTTTAAGCATCTGAGTGGGCTCAGGTCAAGATCTCAGGGTCCTGAGATTGAGCCACATTGGGCTCTGCACTTGGTGGAGTCTACATGTCCCTCTCCCTGCCCCTCACTCCCTCAATTTCTCCACTCCCCCCACCCCTGCTGCTATCCACTCTCAAGCTTGCTCTCTCTCTCTCTCTCTCAAATAAATAAATAAATAAATAAACAAACAACAACAACAGAAAACCAGCTGAGGATCATGAATTTAACAAAAATAGTCCAAAACACCTTTTCAAATGTCACATTCTGGGAAGACTAAGTGTAGTCCTAAGACATATTAAATAATATTGTAATCCAAGTAAGTCTGGATGCCTAAAGGCACTGTGCAGTATCCCTAAATGTCACAAATATGACTCCCTAAAGCACTGAAATATCATGAAAAACTTATGAAATTCTCTTGAACCATTTGCAAAAGAGGAATTTTTTTTTTAAATAAGAAAACTTCCTGAAATTCCTCTCTACAAAACTCTAGACCTATTTAATTAATTGCTGGCCCCTTTCCCACTCTCTTTTTCCCACTTTCTGAACCTTTTCTTGCATTCTGTGGCTATAATAATGCTTTTTCTCATGCAGCATGACCTACAGCATTCTCTCTGCTTCTTAAGTTCTGCATCTGGGCCCATGACTGTGCTTGGGCCTATAAGGGCTCAACCATCAGGCCCTGAAACACAGGATACTCCTTGGAAGGTGAGAGAAGGAAAACTGTTGGTCTGTCACTTCTGCTCTAGAGCGTCGAACACTAAATCAAAAAGTTTTAAACAAATTGCAAATGTCTTAAATATAAGGGTTGAATTTCACTCGAAGTCACTGAGTTTCCTCATTTAGCTTCAATTTCTTCTCTCTTCAAGCATATTAGCAGTAATTGAAAGAATTGGACCTCTTAATAAAATTGAAATGGCTATATGAGATTTAAAATGAGATGCACAGATCTGTTTATCTAATTAAAAGCTACCTACTGACAACTTTCTCATTCAGTGGTATATGTGTGTGTGGTAATTGTTTTCACTGTTGTCCTTATTTTGTTCATAGCCCATGTTTGAAAGTATTTGAAATTATAATATTTGACTTTTTCCTTGATATGAAAATCTCTTTCCTTTCTTTTAATGTTCAATTAGCTCTATACACAATCTTAAATTCTGCTTCCTTACCCCACATTGACACCCAGAGACTGGTTTTTATTTTACACAGAAATAAATTTTAACTTAAAATAATTTCCACACCTACTTTGTTTAAAGAAGAGCCACGAAACATTAAATTTAATTTATGAAGCCCTCTATTTATGTTCCAGTCCTCTGCACATACACGCTGTGGTAATGCTGTGTCTCTATATGCCAATGACATTAGAGTTTCTGGCAAAATTCAATGTGTAATCAATTATCACCTGTCATGAATGACTTTTAAGATCCAGCCAGATATTTTTAAAAATACCACTTAGCTCCACTGAGCAGGGAAATCTCCCTCTGAAAGTGGGATGGCCCTCATCCTTAAATCTCTTATTCAAAGGCTTTTGGACAACTTTCAGCTTAGTCAATATGAAATAGAAGCCAACAACTTACATCTTAAAAAACAAAATTCTAGCTATTTCAAAACTGCTTCAAGAGTATGCTTGTTGCTTAGAAAAGAAATGATAACAAATCTTTAAACTTTTTTTTTTTCTCTGTAGGGGAGCAGGAATCTCACATGCACCAATTACAGGTTCACCTCTTTTCCCCCTAGCTTTTATGCTTGTTTTGATTGCAGACCATGAATTGAGAGTCCTAGGACTCCAGTAAGTACTGTACTTTCTTTTTCTTTTGTTTTTCTTAATTGACTTCTCAAAGGAAATACAAATCAATCATTATCCTACCAGAGATATCACTAGTCTCCCCAACATGCCAGCTTTTCTAGGCATAGACACATAATTTTGTCTTCTCAACTATTATCAGATGGCTTTGTGATCTGCTTTCCCCCTAATTAATGACATATCATGACTACCTCTTTATATTACATTTAATTGACTTCTTACTGTATCAAGAGAAGGAAGTTATAAGGCAATGCCCCCAAAGTGCACAGAGTTCCAGATACAATGAGATGATCCAGGGTGGTCCATGCAAATCAACATTTACTCAGCTTCACACACTCATTCCTACATATTCAGCAAATACCCAGCCCAGCAAGGATCACACCTGGTTTGACTCCAGAGTGTAGAATCAGAGGGAAGCCAGGGATAATGGATTGAAACTGATTATGTCGAGGCACAGAAAAGCACAGTCTGTCATCACTTGGGGACACCAGCATTTGCCTGCTTGAAGAGAGGTCAGAGCATTACTGCTTTTAAACACAATCATTGTCTTAGCATCAGAAAGTTGAGAAGCTACTTCAGATCATTTATTTCCAGAATGCAGGCATGTTGAGATTAACAGGTTAACAAATGACTAGTGGCTAATGCTAAGCTCATTGTCTTATCCACAGTAAGTGTGCAATTAGTGCCTTCATGACATGATCTGCCTGAATATTGATACTGATAAACATAAAACCATTTTTTTCCCAGGTTCAAGCTGCAGGAAGTTCCCTGGTGAGGAATTTCCTGTCTGGCATTGCTACTCCGACTCTCTGAAAAGAACTGTGTCTGTGCGGGTTGATTCTGTTGCAATGTTGAGGCCTCACTATCCCTCAGATTCAATATCTGCCCTGCCTCTGGTTAGAACCTCTGGCCTGCCTTTAAGGAAACAGGCTTTCTTAGACCTCCAGGGGGCAGCCCCATACCAACTGTTAGGAGGGACAGGGTCGGCTTGCTAGGAGGAAGAGGGTAGGATTTCTGCCCCTTGCTCAGGCAGACAGCAGCACCCAAAAAAGAGTTGCTGACAAAGACACCTGCACAGCACCTGTCAGGACAGGCGTGAGGTGGGGCACAGAGGAGCCATCCTCATTGGTGGCTAAATAACCAAGGCCCATAGCTGTCTCAATTCTGACGCAATTAGAGATTTTCAGTGAGTTCTAGGGACACACAGGAACTTGTGCCTACAAAGGGACCCCTAGTGAGTGAGCTTGTCCTAGGACTCTGTTTCCCAGGGTTTGAGGGCATAAAAAGCATGCATATTCATTGTATATTCATGCATAATAGTCATAGTTTTTTCAAGAGCAGATTCTAGAATATCTATAGGAGCCAGAGGTTGGTGAGGAATTAACCCTTGGTTTGGTCCATTTATAGCTCTACAGATTTGCACTCCTTCCTTTAGGGAGAGATCAGAAATGATTCTCTATTAATAGATCACATTTTAAAGTGGATTAAATGACAGAAATATTTGTTAAGCATTCCCTGTGGGAGTCTGAGCAACACTGAGTCTCTTTTGCTTTCAATGAATTTATATTTTAGCAGGATATCCAAGAACACAAAATAATCATCTAAATCAATGAATCACTCCCCCTCTTGGGAAAGAAGGATTAGATGCCTAGGAGGTTTGTGTGAGGGAGCTACACTCAAAGAGGCCTGTTTTAATGTTGCAGGAAAATCGAAGTTTTCCCCAGTTCCCAGATATAGGAGAAAAATACCAAGTGGAATATCAAAAAGGTGGATAGTAATCATTACAAAACCAGCTCTTTGTGGAAATAACACTGTGCTGTGCTGATGATTTAAGGTGAGGCAAAGGCTAAATTATCATCATTTACCATCATTTCCCTGAGATGTGCTTCTTAGAGATATGCTGTCATTTATGAGTTCCCAGTCTTAGTGGGGTTGCTTGAGCCAGAGTCGTATGTGTGTATGTTTCACATGCAAACACACACATGTGCACATACATGCACAACAAATTCTTAAGGTGGTCCCATTTGAGGAATTCAGTTATAGGAAAGCACCTGGTTGATGTTACCTTTTAAAAAAACAAGGCGTTTGTTAGCACATATAGCAAGAAGTCTAGAGACAGGTTAGTTCTTAGCAGAGACCTCTCTTGGAAGATGTGATAGAAAAGCAGCTTAAATTCTCATCTTAATAAATTCCAAGGTACTTCATGTGTACACCTCATGACGGCCCCTTCCCAGATGGAGGCAGATCCAACTAATCTTGGAAGGGTCCCCCGCTGGGGGACTCAGAAATGGGTTTCCAGGCCCAGCAAAGTAAGGTTTAAAGTTCCCATTATTATGTCCATTTCATTAAAAAAAAAAAAGATGTATTTATTTATTTGAGAGAGAGAGCATGAAAGTGGTGGGGGGGCAGGAGAAGGAGAGTGAAAATCCTTAAGCAAACTCCCTGCTGAGCGTGGAGCCCAACACAGCGCTCTATCTTAGGATCCTTAGATCATGACCTGAGCTGAAATCGAGAGTCGGCTGCTTAACTGACTGAGCCGCCCAGGAGCCCCTATCATGTCCATTTCTAAGCTGAAAGCTCATACATCTATCATCTTTCTTTAAAACATCACTTTAGTAACAATACTTAATACTTAGCATTTTGATACCCATGATATGAATTAATCCTCACAATTTACCCTGTTGTGATGATATCACTAACTCTATTTTCCAGAACAGTAAACTGGAGCTCAGAGTATTTAGATAGCTTGCAGTATGCCTGACGGGAGACAGGGACAAAACCTGACCTTGAGCACAGCTACTTTTTACAATAAATCTCATGTTTCTTCTCCCACATTGTCCTAAATGCCCATACGTCTGTCTTGGGTATGATTTCCTGGTAAGCTTTCTTGGGTATGATTCCTGGTAAGCTAAACTTAAACATCAGACAAAGGATGCCCATAAAATATGATTGATCAAACAAGGCACATTAAAATTATCCTCACCACGATATTGTCACCCTCTACACACACTCAGCTGATACTTCGGAGCAGCTATGTTCAGGAGGACTGCAGTTCCCTTTTTATGCACCAAATACAGTGGTTCCATGAGGATTAGGATAGAACATTCCCTCCCACCTCCTCTGCCATAGGTTCTCTGGCCCTTAATGGCAAGACTTTCTTTGTATCTCCAGCACCTGACTCAGCCACCCCCACCCCTTCTCCCGAGTTGGCACTGTTCTTAGGAAAGCAGCTGGGTGCCAATCGCCACATCACCCTTAGCCTACCTGAACAGCCTGTCCCCATAGAAGGCTACCATCTCCCACCTCAAACATAGCCACCCCAACCTGGGCATTAGAAAGTATCAGGATTTATCCCTTCTCTCCCCACACCACTGTATCTCAGGCAGTCAGGAAGTCTCCCAGCTCATTCCTTGCCACCTGACTCTCCTCCCTCAAACTGGCCTGGAGGCACAGGTCCCTTCAATCCCTGGCATGTTCACTTGTCCTCTGATCCTCTCCCCTCCACTCTCTTATTTTAACCCAAACTTGGTTCTTCTCTGAGGACACTTTTCCATAGCTCTCTCAGAAGTGTATGTTTCCTTTCCTAAAGCCAGAGTGCCTGAGATGGTCTCCTCACTCTTCATTCATAACCCTTCATAGGCTCTTCTGGACCATTCTCCTTTTCCCCCTTCTCCCCATCCCCCATCCAGCTCATTGGAAGTTCATGCTCTTGGCTCTGATATCTATTTCCTGTTGTAGTCAGCTACAGACCTCTAGGTCACTCCCTTTATCCCTTGAATATTTTAGCATCTTGCTGATGCCCCACTCCTATAATTCACGACATTTTCAAAACCTTCGGGGCAATTAATGTCCTCAACAATCTATTCTTTGACTCCTCCTACTCCTACCAAACCACTCATTCATTTTTTTTAAGATTTTATTTATTTATGTATTTGAGAGAGAGAGAGAGAGCATGAGTGGAGTGAGGGGCAGAGCAAGAAGCAGACTTCCTGCTGACAGGGAGCCCATTGCAGGGCCAGTGATCATGACCAGAGCTGAGGCAGACATTTAACCAACTGAGCCACCCAGGTGCCCCTTAACACTCATTCTTATAGTTCTACCCCAGCTTAGTCACTACCAGTAACTGCAGCTCCTCCAGATCTCAATTATCCTGGTAACTGACACTTCCCATCTATTTAACTCATTGCAGCTGGTTTCCTGTCTCCCAACAGTCCCCAACTCCAGAGGAAGCTACAAGCTATTGGTTACACTCCATTTTCACTGTCAGTCATCTTTTCTTATCTCCACTTTTCCTACTGCCTTGGATTCTGTGGTTCATCACTATAATCCTGGTCTATACACACACTGAACTCACTGGCTCCTCTCTCCCTCTATAGTACTCATCCAGCAGAACCACAACTCTAATTAAACTAAAACTCTCTACTCCATATCATTCCCCAAAAGCTGAACATAGCTGGGAGAAAACCACTCAACCATATGAGCTGATGTCACATTTAAGGCATGGGCACAGGCTGCAGGTGGGCCCCAGTGCTGCCCAGCAAGTCTATAGTCCATTTTCTTTTCTTTTTTTTTTTTTCTTAAGATTTTATTTATTTATTTGACAGACAGAGATCACAAGTAGGCAGAGAGGCAGGCAGAGAGAGAGAGAGGAGGAATCGGGCTCCCTGCAGAGCAGAGAGCCCGATGTGGGGCTGGATCCCAGGACACTGGGATCATGACCTGAGCCGAAGGCAGAGGCTTTAACCCACTGAGCCACCCAGGTGCCCCTATAGTCCATTTTCCTTTAACATGCACTCCACCCCTCTCCCCCATGACTGTGCCGCCTCTTCTCCATTCTTTTGAAACCTCCAGGATCTCCTCCAATTTCCCTTTTAGCCATTGCCTGGCTGCTTATTTCATGAAGAAAACACAAAACCTAGGAAAATATGTACATTTATTTCCATGTTTTGCTTTTTCGGTCCCATTATTATAGATAGGCTAAAACCATCTACCTATGCACTTGAGCTCATCCCCTCTCTTCTATCCCAGGGCATCTCTTATGGGATGAACTGTGTCCCTCCAAAGTTCATATGTTGAACTCCTAACCCCCAGTACCTCAGAATGGAACTGTTTTTGGAAATAAGGTCTATTCTTTATTATGCTCAATTAGCCAGCATATAGTACATCATTAATTTTTGACATAGTGTTCAATGCTTCATTAGTTGCATATAAGACCCAGTGCTCATCACCACATATACCCTCCTTAATGCCCATCACCTGGTCACCCCATCCTCCCACCCCTCCCCCTTTTGTAACCCTCAGTTTGATTCTCAGAGTCCAGAGTCTCTCATGGTTTGTCTCCCTCTCTGATTTCTTCCCATTCAGTTTTCCCAATCCTTCCATTGTGGTCCTACACACTGGAAATAAGGTCTTTAAAGATGCAATTGGGATTAAATAATGTAGTACGGATGGGCTCTAATGCTGTATGACTGGTGTCCTTATAAGAGGAGAAGGTCAGGACACAGGGAGGCACACAGAGGAGGTCACAGGAAGACAGAAGACAGCCATCTACAAGCCAAGAAGAGAGGTCCTCAGCAGGAGTAACCCTGCTGACACCTGGATACAACTGAGTGGAGGCCACCTTCTAGCCTCCAGAACACACAACACAGTTCTGTTGTTTTAGCCACTGAGGCTGTGGCACTTTGTTATGGTAGCCCCGGCAAACTAATACAGCTTCTTTCCTCAAACCTTTTACGTTTCTCCCATATCACCCAATTTTTCCTTTCAGCTGAACTACTGATGTAGCCATACAAACATGCTATTTACCTACTGTATTCCACTGTTAAAACAAAATAAAACTATGCCTTGACCTCAGAATGCCTTCTAGCTCTACTCCCTTTACAGGAAAACTCCCCCTCAAAGCAGTAGTCTCTAGTCCCTGTCTCTATTTATTCTCCTTTCAGAGCCTCTCAATCAACCCTAGTGAGGCCTTCAGCATCACCACTCCATCAAAACAACCTTTTCTTTTTCTTTCTTTTTCTTCTTCTTTTTCTCCTCTTCCTCCTCCACCCCCTCTCTTATTCCCCCTCCTCCTCCCCCCTCCTCCCCCTTTCTACCCCTCCCCCTCCTCCTCAGCTTCAGCTCATGACCTGAGCTGAAGGCAGATGCTTAACCGACTGAGCCACCCAGGTGCCCCCAAAACAAGCTTTTCTAAATTCAGCAGTGACCTCACAAAAGTGGGCTTTTCTCAGTGCTCATCTTACTCCGTATATCTGATTTGGTTTCTTCCAAAAGACCTCTTGGCTTCTGGGCTTCCTCTTTTTGGTTTGGTTACTCTGATCTTTGTCTGGCCACTCCTTTTCTATTTTTTGCTTATTTCTCCTAATTTTTGCTACCTCTTTTGATGGTGGGGTTTCCAGGGCTCAGTCCTTAGACTTCTTCTCTGACTACGCTCACTCTTAAGTAATCTCATTCTAGTGTCCTGGCCTTGAAAACCATCTCTATACTATAGACAACTCCCAAATTCGTAGCTTTAATTTTGATTCTCCCCTTAACTATAGACTTCTCTATTTGCATGTCAATATAAGTTTTGAGCTTGACTTTCTCAAAACCCAGCTCTTAATTTTTGAACTGTCCTCCAACCTTGCTCCTCCTATATTCTTCCTCATTTCATAAATCTTGTTCCAGTTTCTCAGGGTAAACCTTTGGAGTCAAGGTTATCCCTTCTCTTTCAAGCACAGCTCATGCCCAATTCAAAGCAGTCCCCTGGCAGTTCTTCCTTCAATACAGCTAGAATTCAGTCACACCTCAGCACCTTCATGGCATCCCCTTGGGTCCAAGCCATCATCCTCTCACCCTTGGACTAGTGCAATAGCCTCCTAGCAGCTTGCTTCTTTTATCCTTGCCCTGAATATCAATACTGTAGCCAAAATGATAATTTTCAAACTTGTCAATCCATGTCTTCCCTGATGTCCACATATCCTTACTAGCATCCCATCTCACTCAGAGAAAATCTCAAATCTTTACCATAACCTAAACGGGTGATGTGATCTAGCCCCCTGACACCTCTCTGACCTCTCTGTCTCCCATGCTTCCCCTGCTGAATCTGTCCTCTTGCCCAGGCCTCTCTCAGTTCCTACAATATGCCATATGCCCTCTTGCCTCAGGCCTTTGGCAGGGGCCACTCCCTCTCTCTCTCTCTCTCTCTCTCTCTCTCTCGTGCTCCTTCAGGAATTATCTTCATTGTTCTTTCTCTCATGTTTTTCAGGTCTTTGTTCCTCAGCTGTCTCCTTAGAAAAGATCTTCCCTGTCCTCTGTGTCTCTCAATTGTTCCTCCCTCCTTTCTACCTTCTCCCCTGCCTTCGCACCCCACCCCCCCAACTCTGCTCTGTCTTCACAGGGCCCATATCTTCTTTTTATATTTATATTTGTTCAATGGATGATAAGAAAACTATAGATATGTGCACAAAGAACTTTGGTATGTTTCAGATGATTTTATTTAAAAAAAAGAATATTTTCTTGCAATTTCATTTCCCTGAATGATGGTCAAGAATTTTGTTGCTGGGGCACCTGGGTGGCTCGGTGGGTTAAAGTCTCTGCCTTCAACTCAGGTCATGATCTCAGGGTCCTGGGATGGAGCCCTGCATTGAGCTCTCTGTTCAGTGGGGAGCCTACTTTCCCCTCCCTCTCTGCCTGGCTCTCTGCCTACTTGTGATCTCTGTCTGTCAAATAAATAAATAAATTCTTTAAAAAAAAAAGAATTTTGTTGCTTAGAAAAATGGCCTTTGATATAGTCCTCAACTTTGGTAAAAACATTATTTTGAAATATAAAGGGGACACAGCCCCTTCTTTATGAGGAAACTCCTACATACTTAACACCACCTTCGGGGTAAGGAATCCAAATCAAAAAGGGTTATGTGTTTTTTTTTTTTTTTTTTTTAAAGGGAGACAGAGAATTTTTTTTTTTTAAGATTTTATTTATTTATTTGACAGACAGAGATCACAAGTAGGCAGAGAGGCAGGCAGAGAGAGAGGGGGAAGCAGGCTCCCTGCCGAGCAGAGAGCCCGATGCGGAACTCGATCCCAGGACCCTGAGATCATGATCTGAGCTGAAGGCAGAGGCTTAACCAACTGAGACACCCAGGCACCCTAAAAAGGCTTATGTTCTTAGAGAAATCAGGCTAAACCTAATGACATTCAGGAAACAACTGAAAATATTTAGACTTCTATTTAGTCTATAGTGAAAAGGGAATATATCAGTTAATGTCTTCTAGACATTAACCTGCTGCTCAAAGTTTTCTATGCTACTTCCTAGTTATTTGTGGATTTATTTTACTATGAATCTATAATCTATGATTATAGGGAATGTTTGATGGATGGATGCTTGCTTTTATTAGATTCTCAATTTTTAAAAAAGTGGAAACAGCAGTAGAAATCGGTAATAGTAACAAGAGGAAGTGACAGAGGTGAATGTAAGCATAGCCAGAACAAAATCAGTGGTGTGAACATCGTTTTTTGCAGGCATGGTGAAATCTCTCTGCAAAGCAGACTTCCAAGAATATTTTATTTTATTTTTAAAAATATTTATTTGAGAGAGAGAAAGAGTGGGTGTGCACATGCATGTACATAAGAGGGGGAGAGAATCTTCGAGCAGACTCCCTGATGAGTGTGGCTCTATCCCATTACCTGGGGGCTCAATCCCATGACCCATAAGATCGTGACCTGAGATGAAAGCAAGAGTCGGTTGCTTAACCAATTGGGTCACCCAGGGAGGCCCAAGAACATTTTAAATCAGGAAGATGATAACAAGATGAAGAAATTATTAAGTAAAGGAGGAAAATACTTGTTGAAGAAATTAGACATCATTTTCTAAGAGGCAACTTCTCAAAAACTACTGTTAATGAAAATAATCAATATAGATTTGTCAGCTTTAAAAAAGAAATGTGCATTCTGTATGTATTTCATAAATATTGGTGATGAAAAAACCCAGGGAGGGGTGTCTGGGTGGCTCAGTTGGTAAAGCTACCAACTCTTGGTTTCAGCTCAGGTCATGGTTTCAGGGTCCTGGTGGGGCTCTGCTCAGCGGAGAGACAGCTCGAGGATTCTCCCTTTCCCTTCCCTTCTTCTCCACCAATCCCTTACACTCTCCCCCTCTCTCTCTCAAATAAATAAATAAGTCCCCCCCCCCAGCCAAAAAAAAGCCCAGGGAGTTAACCACCATCAGAAATTGTTACTGTCCTTTTATTGCAAAACCAAATTGAACTCTTTTCTAGTGAGCATTTTATTTCCTAAAGTTGTACACACATGTCCAAGCACATCAAATTGTATATTAAATATGTATGATTTTTTGTATATGAATTATACTTCAATAAGGCTGTATTTAACATGAAAAAAATCTAGGGTTGCATGTTCTTTGTGGTTAAAAGATTTATGCCACTTTGAAAATTTGAAATTTGAAGTGATCTTTTCCTTGTGAATAACAAGCTTTTAATATTTTTATTATAATGCATAAATAATGTTTTCTCCATCATTTCACCAACAATACGAAGATATTTTCTATCTCTTCCTCTAAATGCTCTACTGGATCAAAGAAAATGACTAGTTTTACCTGGTTCCTCTGAGCACCACAGGAACTGTAGTAGTCCCGAACTCCTCCTTGGATGTAGTAATAACATGAGAAACTTGGAGAAAAGAAATATATTCCTTAAAAATATACTCTCTTAGAAGTCTTCTGCATAACAAAGAATAATCATAAATAGCTATAATAATATAATAACAAATGGCTTACATCCATATATAAGTTCATAATTTATAAAGCTCATCATTAACTTTTTGTCAATTAATCCTATTAATAATTATGTAATGTGTGGCTTAGATATACTTTATAGATCACAATATTTAAGTTGAGCAACCTGAAGCTACTTGTTAGAGATATGCAACTAAGCAGGACAAAGTTGAAGTCCATCCGTATTCTGTTTATCGGTAGAGTTGGTACCCCTTTAACTTCCCCATCAATAATAAAGTAATTTAAGGAGATAGAAGATGTAAACATGAGCTGCCATCACTGTTTTCAAGGTAGACAGGAGTGGAGGTAGGAGAAAGCCTGTATTCCTGAGACCAGCAGCCCAGATGGGAACTCCAAATCCTGGGGTGACAGCAACATATGTGAGAGTGTATGGAGTTGGGCAGAGAAGACATTTAAAGGTATTTTCTCCTTGAAATGTCAGATTTTTAGACCTGACCTCAGAAGCAGTGGAAAACCATTCCTCAAAGCCCGTCTTTCACCGAGTTTCTAGTCTCTGAAATCAACAACTGCAAGGCTCTTTCTACTTCTAGTTTGAGCGATTGTATAAATATTCGTTGAGAACTTCCACCTCCCCCTGACAAAGTCTCACAGATGAAGTGTAAAACTGAGACTCCGGCCATTTGTGCTTATTAAAGGCCCCATGGTACCTTTTACAGGAACTGGGTGATTAACATTCACAGTCTTGGCCTATTTCCAACCAGGGGAAAGGAACTGAGCTTCCATACTTCCTGTGTGCCCCTGTAGTTGCCACTGGGTGGATGGCAGCACACACATACACACAGTGTGGGGATGGGAGACCCTGGACGACCGGCCAGGGGAGACTTGGGAAAATCCCATTCTCACTGTGTTTTTACTTAGGACATCTGAGGACCACATGGATGCAGGAAAGCAAACTGACTCCTATCTTCAAAGGAGTGGAGAAGCAAGGCTTTCGGAGTAATTTCCTTCAATCAATTTCATCTTTACTTCCCTGGGCTGTTTTGTGGAACCAATGCTTTTCTCCTCACTGTGAAAGAACTTGCCTGAGGCAAGGAGCAGATGCATTTTCTAGAACACCTGGTAGATACCCACTGACAGTGGTGGCTTAGCTCTGAGTTCTGAATGGTGGTTTTAGGGCTCAAATATCACTCCTATTTTGTGACTCAGGGATAGGTGGCACAAAATAAGCAGCCTCATAATTCTAAGGTATTACTGTAAGTGTGGGGGAGGGGAAAAGAAAGAGGAGCAGGAGAGAAATTTTGCAGAGTTTGGAACCCATTCAGGTGTTACACGTTTTGAATATCAAACCTTCTGATATTCTGGTTTGCATATCCTCGGCAAAAGAGCCAATCCCTCTTAATGAGATACATAAAATGGCTCAGTGGACATCAACTTGTACTTATTGAGTGACTTATGAGTTAAGTATAAATGAGTCAGAGACACTGATCCTTTCAAATGATCCAAGGTTCACAAATAGAAAGGAAAACAATACATAGAACATGGAAAGGACCTAGAATATTCCTAAAATAAAGCAGCCCCTTGGCTGTAGTAAAGTAGAATGTTAACCAAAAAAGCACATGTAACCCTAAGGTTTCGACTTGGGAAAATAAGTGGTCACTGGAAGGGATTTTAATTTGGTGGATGGTAACAAGAATGACTGATGGCGGTTAGTCATGGGATTAACTCCCTGGGCTTTTCCATCACTAATACTGATAAAGTACAGACAGAATGTACATTTCTTCTTGAAAGATAAAGGAAAGTGACAAGCCTACATTGCATAAAGTCTTAAAACATGCTTGGGTCTGAGGCTACAGAAAGAAGACAGAAACAAATGTTTGGAAACTTACGTGAAATAAAAGGGGGAGAACAGGTTTGAGGATTAAGCTGTTGCCACCCATGTTTCTCTGGCCTATTTATTTTAGGATGAGGCCTGGCTATTCTTGATTCTCTGAGGGGATTCTATTTCCTTTTATTTTCCAATCACAGGCACTGCTTAACACCACTTAAGCCAATAACTCTCTAGATCTTACCCCATGGGCCCCACTTCTGGCAAAGACCAACCAGGCCTCTCTTCTGCTAGTCCACAGGTCACTTTAGCTATTTCAAAGGCCAGAAGAGGTTGTAAATGTGTGACAAGTCATTAATTTTTCAGGAATTGGTTGTCATTATGGAAGAAAAAGCCCAAAACAAAACGGGTCCCTCAAAAGTTGATTTGGTCATGGAATGTGCATAGGAGAATTGGGATAGACATAGTCACAAGCTGGACAAAAAAATTATTATCACACTACTTCTTTCCTCATGTTCCTGTCTTCTGACAAAAGGGCCAAGGAAAATGTTGGTTGGAAGAGTGAAGGGACATCTCTCTTGTGTACCAGAGAATGACCATTTCTATTAAAGTTCTACTTTTGGAGGCTTAATTAAATTATCAAACAGATAGTTACTGAGCAAGTAGCAGGCACTATGTTAAGTGCTAGGGACATAATGAATAGCAAAGATAAGACACAGGACACTAAATAAAGAGCCTTTTGAGATATGCATGGGTACTGGGCAGGTCAGAAACAATCTCAGACAAGGTCAGCAGAAAGTTGAGAGTAAGAAAATAGGATTTTACCCTGCTCTTTCCCGCAACAACAGCTGTGGCCTCTTGCAAAGCGATTAAGCCTGTGGGTAGGATTCCAGTCCCATCTCATCTCAGCAGCCTTGCAGTCTTGGAACGTTCTTGAAGGGAGACTTAATCGATTGCATTCCTTTGTTTTTGCCTTGGCATCTCAGATGGTGGCATTCCCAAGGCTGATTAACTTGAAGTTCCTTCCCTGTGAAGCCAAAGCCACCATGTAATTTCCATTAGACCTGAAAATGATCCTGATTTAAAGCATAGATGGGGTCCCTAAGCCATTGTCTAATCATACTTAAGAATTATCTGGCCTGGGTTATATGTTCTTTTCCTTAGTAGTAAAATCATTCTTAAAAATAAGTCACTCTTTGTAGACAAACAGGCATGATGACAGCCTAGTTTCAAATGAGTGTGCACTGAATATGGAACTATGGTGCTGAATTATGTGACTTTGGGTAAGCCACTAAGTTTCCTCCTTTCATTTTTTTTCTTTTGTGTTCTTCCAGTATCTTTGATGGGCCAGTCTTTGAAACTGGAGGTAGAATAGGGTAGAGAGTAAATGGATACGAAGGGGAAGGGTCAACAGAGATAAAGAAAACCTGCCCCTGCTCTGAGAAGAGCACAGTCTACTGAGGAAACAGACTTTTAAAGCCAATGATTAGAACACCACCAAACAGGACTGTTATGGAGGGTGTGTAGGGTGCTGTGGGAGCAGACAGGAAAGAGACTCACTGCTCCCGGGAGATTATGTAGGGGATTTGACAAGGCATCCTAAAGGTAGTTAGCAATGAGTCGAATTTGGGGGAATGAAGAATTCCGTGGGTAGAGAAGGAGAAAAGACACACCTAGTTATTCAATCCTTAAAAAGGTATAATCTTTCATCCTACTTAGCTCTCAGAAATATATTGAGAACAGATACATAAAACATGGTAGACTTGGGAGTCCATCTCCTCTGTGAATGCTGAGCATACAAGCCCCACCAGAAAATGATGCCACATTAGTCTTAGAACTTCTGATGGCTTCTCCACCCCATGCCAGGGAATGCTTGTTAATCTTTTTCCCTTGGCAAATGAAAGGAGAAGACCCGCTCACAGCTGGCTTCTTTATCCCATCCTGGCTCACACTGATGCCAGGACTGCACAGCGTGTAGCAATGATGGCTCTCAGAGCTGCTGTGGGAGAGACGAGTACAATGTGCAGGGAGTGAGTGTCCTCACCCTGGAGCAAGGCTGGGGTCTTCCTTGTGCCACCATTTCTGTGGTAGGCCTTTCCTACTTGGAGACATGAGCTCAGCTGCTCAGTTAGCTTTCAAAAGTCTTACAAGTTAGAGTCTCCTTATATCCCTGTGAGCTTATAGCCACCAACAGACTCATTGCCTCTGTATAGCAGGGCTACCCTGAAGGACAAAAGAACAGGCAGACATGCCCAAAGCCCCAGAGTTATAGGGATTTTGTGTCTAGTGAAAAGGACAAACATTAGCTAATGCCAGCTCAGCCCTGCCTTAGTGTTCAAAGTTATTCAGAGGGCAGATTCTATGGCTCTTTGCAGCTAGATCTAATAGCCTGTGATCCTCTGACTTCAAATGTATGTGAGACTCTCACTCTCAGACTAGGAGACTATGTTTATTTTATGGGAGTGGGGAATTTAAAGGGTGATTTAATAGTATGTGTTTCTAAGAAAGTATTATATAATAAGATAGGTGTTAACATTTACTATGCTAATATTTGTGAATACTCTTGTCATCTTCAGAGATAGTAGCATCAATATTAACAACTTCATTGTATAAAAATAGAAAAAAGAGTCCTAAGTAGGTTAAGCACAATGTGCATTTTTCAAAATGGTGTGATCCTCCTTCTCGCCCATTACAAAAACCACAGTGGCTTCAAGAAAAAACATCAAAGAAAATACAGGAAGCAGCTGGGTAGGGAGATAGAGTTGGTTTATGAGGCAGGATGGCCAGGAGTTAGCTTTCTTCTCCCCCTTTTTGTTTTGTGACCTACAGCACATTGTCATTGTTTTTAGGGCCTTAATTTCTGTGTCTCTCAAATTAGGGCTAGCAATGCTAGTCACAGAGTCAATTTAAGAATAATAACAGGTGTGCATTAAAGACTTTCTTGAGGTAAGAGGTGCAAAAAGGTGGCCCTGCTCACAGCCAAAGTGCTGGTGGGGTCTACATTTTTGGCCGTGGTGACATGTTTCCCTATGTGAGACTTGTGTGAGTGCATTCGGGGCTTAGTGCTTATGTAAGACCCTCAGCCTTCCATTGTGTTTTTAACCCAAATGCAGAATGACCTCCTTCTTTCCTGTCTGTCACCCCAACTCACGCTGCCTGAGGATCCTAAAACATAGGAACTGGGCTCAGCTTGGCTAAGTTATTCACCAGGACAGGCATTCTGAACCACCTTTTCCTTCCCTTTCTCCCTTCAACTCACCTATTCATCCAAGAGATATTTACTGAGCACCTCCCACATGCTAGGTACTGTTCTGAGCAGGCAGTCCCTCCCTTTGGAACGTATGGGAATATGAGGAAGACAGGAAATAAATAAAATGGATGTTATATTTTCAGATAAAGATTTATGTGCAAAGGAGAAATCAATAGGATTTTGGTTGAGAGAGAGACTAGGGAGCTGAACTACCCTACCTTCAGACTCTGGAGGCCTGGGTTGGGGTCCAGGAATCTCTGTTGTTAACCAAAAGCTCAGCAGATTCCACTACAGCTGGCCTCTGGAGGATCCATCTAGCCCCACTGCTCTAGGGAATGTTCTAAGTGTGTAACCCCCCAGGGTCATGGTTTCCTTTGTGAGTGGTGGAAGAAGGGTGGGGTGTGTTTTAGGGTGAAGGTTAACTGCTCTGGGCAGATTCCCACCTGAAGCTCCCTCTTCCTGGAACCCATTCTCACTTCCAGCAGCTGCTTTCTCTGTAGGGATGGGCCTTGCCACCTGTTGGCTCTAGCCTCAAATTTGTAGGGTTAATGTGTCCTTATCTGAAATGACAGGAAGAGGAGGAGGGGGAAATGAAATTGTTAACATCGTTCTCCTTATCTCTCCTCTCCCAGATACTTTTCTGACCCCTCCTTTCCCCGGATCCTCCCCCCACCCTCTCAAATCTGCTATGAGCAGCTGTTGGCCTCCTGGCCCGTGGGCCTCCTAGCCAGCTGTCTGACGTCACACATCAATCTTCCATCTTTACTGCAAAGCTCTACTGATCACATTTCACATTTCCAGGACTCTGGCCATAAAGCCCCTTTCTCTGGTATAATTAGTAATTAGAGGAAAAATGTTAGCTAACAGACACTCAATCCACATCTGTCAAGTGAGGAAATTCCCATTCAAGAGGAGGCCTGACCGCTCTATCCAGGTGATAGAGCACTTGTGGTCTGCTCTTCTGCACTAAGTGGTTCTAATGGAATGGGAGAGTTTTGTTTTCAAGTGTCTTTTTGGCTGTACACATGTCCCTCTGTATCTGTATAAGCTAATTCATAATTTTAAAAATCGCTCCTTCCTTTCTCTCATCTTCTCTCCCACACTGCTGCTAATATTAATTCAATGGGATCATCAACAAAAGAAGTTCCTCTTGCTGAAGCATACTTCATGGGCTGTCCCTGGTACCTTCCTGTGATTACCTTCTGAGAAGGCTGCTATAGCTGCCAGCTGGCTGATGAAGCATCACAACTGTGAAGATGGGAGGGAGGAAATGGCCCATGCAACACCTGCAGATTTGCCTAAGTGGGGACATTTGTAGTTGAGGGCAGTCTTTGCTTATTGTTTCTGTCACTTATAAAAGGGTCTCATGAAATATTCTTCAAACCCATGCTTTGTAGAAATTTAGTTATTATTTAGCTAAACATGGGCCAATGGCACTGTATGGATACCCCAAACGAGCACACAAATAAAGCTCCTCAAATCCAATGTGTCTCTAGAGAGGTGATAGTTTGCTGTTTTTAGTGTGGGTTGAATCATAGCAGGCGGCCGGATTACTCCCAAGACCCAAACTTAATGAGAACATAGAAACCCCAAGGTGTTTCAGAGGCCAACCATCAAGAGGGTAAAAGAATTTTCAACCTTGTCATTTGAAGAGCAGTTGAATATTGGAAGATTCAGAGAAAAGAGGTTTTGGAAAGAATTTGAGCTGTTTTCAAATAAAGAGTTCACATGCTATAAGAGGCTGGACTCATTTTGTAGAACCCAGAGTTCCATGTGGGATGACAATTACTGGGGGGGGGGGGAGTCAGCTTGATTACCTCCTGAGAAGGCTGCTTGCCCACAGGGTTGCAATACGTTGTGATCACTGTCCTTGTGGAAGTTTAAAAATCCAAGACCCAAGAGAACAGTCAGGAGGGAAAATGAATAATTCTGACCGAAGTAGAGAGGTTTCTGAAGAAGGTGGTTTCCTCTCAGATCGCCCTGTAGGATGAGGAAGGGATACTTATTTACAGGGGAAACATAAATGGGGAGGAGGTATTCATTAGAGAAGGGCAGACCAGGGAGAGGGACCTAAGGGAAAGGTGCCAGAAGAAAGAATGCATTATTTGCTCACGGACAAGAAGACACAAAAGTGATGCCACATTTAGAGATTATCCAGTTAGGGGCTTAATAACCAAGAGGCCCAGAGGTTTCATATTTGCTTCTATTGCTTGAGACAACACTTTAATCAACAATTCTCTTTCTTGAACTATTTGAGTCTTTTTTTAAAAAAAGATTTTATTTATTTATTTGACAGAGAGAGATATCACAAGTAGGCAGAGAGGCAGGCAGAGGGGGTGGGAGAAGCAGACTCCCCACTGAGCAGAGAGCCCGATGAGGGGCTCGATCCCAAGACCCTGAGATCATGACCTGAGCCGAAGGCAGAGGCTCAACCCACTGAGCCACACAGGTGCCCCTATTTCAGTCTTTTCATTTGCAAAATGGAGGAGGGATGGAGTAGGTTTCTAAGACCACCTTCTTATCTAATAGTCTCTGATCCCATGACAGATAAACTGCGGTTCTCAATGCTCTATGTTTCTACCATAGCCGGATACCAGCCAGCACATTCTGTGAAATTGTAAAAACTTCACCTCAAATCAACCACCTTTAACTATCTATTATTGGTTTTGCACTTTTCTGACCTCCTCATTTTTTTTTCTCATCCCTTACTTTCCAAGGGAGATATTTGAACTCAGAATTCCAAGTGTGGCCTTCCCTAGGGATGCAGAGATCATCCATCTTCTATTCACTGGCATGATGATTATGTCTCCAGCTAATTCTGTTGCCACAAAACATTGCAAGCTCATATGTTTTTGGTTACTTGCTCCCAAATGCATTACTTTGCATTTTTCCAAGTTGAATCCTGTTTCATTCTTTTCCACCCATACTTCTATAATCTCTTAATATCATTCATGTGTTTAATGCTTGCCCACACTGGGATCTGCTTCTTCTAGCCTGGTACCATTTGCATGCTCCATTAATCTTTTTTAAAGAACACTGCATCTAGTACTTCTGCCCATGTCTCTTTGCCTATTACCTCACAGCCCAACATCTGATCTTAAGGATGGCACTCAGATCCTAGTGCTTAGTAAGAAACATCACTTTGTGAATGCATTTAAACATTCCAAATGCTGCTTATCTAATAATTGCTTAGTTCTTGTGGAATTTAAATCCTGCAGTTGGATGCAGTCATGAAGGTAATATTATCGAATACTCCCATTTTACAGAAGAAGAAAACAGGCCCAGAGAAGTTAAGTGTAGTGTCAGGGTGGGGTAAGGCAGAAACCAACACTTAAGGTTCCTAACTTCCAGACCAGGAGTGGAGAGGGTACCTAAGAACCTCACTAACCTGGGGATGGTGTAGGAAAGACCAGGAGAGGGGAGAAATGAAAAAGGGATAATAATGTTATAGACTTCCTTGCTCTGAGCAGAGCTGCACAACTCCGGTGCCAATTAAATTGTCATGCCTTAAGAGTCTCATTTGCCCTGAGATGCATTTACCACACACATCCTATACCCCTTCCCTTTCCACGAACCCCTAAGAGACCTGTGAGGAGGCAGGGCTCACCTATCCTCAATAACTAAGGAGCCATGTTCTAATGAAAAATACTATTCGAAATCCCTTTCTTCCTTTCCTCACTTAGTCTTAATGGTATTTATTATTAGCTAGATTCCTGGAGGTCTTCTCTGGTCTTCATCAGCCTTCAGAAAGATAAGTGGTTGATTCCATACAGTTTTTCATGCTCCATAACATGGTTTATTATTTTCTGTTAATCTTGGTGATTCAGGATTTCCAAGAATATCTGCTAAAATAATTCACAGTTCATTGTACATTGTACCATTTTCATGGCTTCCTAATTGACCAATCATTCACTTGAGTTCTGTAAGAGGTCTAAAAGCTTAGTTCATTATTTTCTGTTGCCTGGTCATTATTCACCGAGTTATTTAGAAGAGTTTTTCTCCCAGTGTCTTCTCGCATCATAGGGATCATCAACAAAAAAATCTCTATTCTTTTTAGACTGTTATGCTATCATTAAGTCATTCTGGCTTTTTTTCTGCCAAGTTTTTCCTCCAAGTCTTGACCGAGGTTGGGCCTACATGACACCAAACATCCAAATGAGAAAGAAAAATTCAGTTGAACCACTCATATGTTTCTCCACCAAATCCAGATGTTTGGCAAGTACGGACAATACTCTGGATAATGAATGATTCCCCCTACAGTCCACATTTTCATCTTACTGCTTTAATTAATAAAGACACAGCTTAGTTTTATGCATTCTCTAAAGAATGGTAGTTTCTGGTAGATTCAACCCCTGTGTGAAAAGATCCTCTGACTCACTAGCTTGACCAAGGTTGGGGTGCAGTCATTTGTCCTAGGTGGATGTGATGGGTTTGTTACCATGAAAAATTGTGGGTTAGGAAGTGGGTATCATTCCCAGAATAAATAAATCCAGATGCAAAAAGTTCAAGGGAATAAGAATCAGGAACTGGAATCTTCCTTGGCTACAGAATTGTGGTAAATATTTCAAAATATCCACACTATCCAATTCATTCAGTTTGCATAATTTGTCTAACTCACCCCTTAATATAATTAAATGAAAAACACATATTTTGCACTAATTGTCATTCTGAAAGTTTTGAAATACTACACACATGGCGCCTTGTATACTCTCTCAATGTTCCAGTGAAGAGTTTTTGTTATTTTAACTTATCAAATAACTAGAGTGAGGTGGGCAGTTTCACATAAAAGGTAGAAAACATTTTAAGAGTCTAGAATTATAGATTTGAGGGACTTGAAAGGTCTTTTAAGGAAAATCCTCATCCTGATCCCCATTTAACACATTTGTTGAGTGGTTATCCAAGTAGCTCTGGAGAGAGGGAATGACCTTATTCTTTTTTTACATTAACCTCAGAATCTACCTCTCTGTGGTTTCCATTTGCCAAACCCTGACTTCCTCCTTGCCCCCACAGAACAAGTCAGGCTGTCTTTTGGTATTTGAAATAATTTGTCCCATCCCACTTGTCCTGACATTTCAGCCAAGACTTCTCTTCTCTAGCCACTTCTTCCTTCCTGTCATAAGGTCTGAGGTTCTTCCCCAGATGTGTTCCAGTTTGTTTCTCTTAAAACACTAGATTCAAGGAAGGCCGTGCTTCCTTGAGGCTCCCCTCCCCCAGCTTCTGCTTCTACCTGGGAGAGGCCAGACTGAGATGGCTTCTATCCTAGGCTCTGCTTCACCTCTGAGTCATCCTCACTTCAGAGGCCCGATTTTCTGACAATGAATAGAAACTTGACTCATGCCTCCTCCTAACACAGCAAACTGCTTCTCCCAGAGGCAGCAACTACCACCCACCTTCTCCTGGCAGGGTTCCAGGACAAGGTGAGGGCTCTGAAACTTTTACACACTGCTAAATGGGTTAGGGACTCTAACAGGTACCCTGGACCACCTAATGATGGAAAGTCTGACGTAGCAGGCGGAATCAATAGCAGCGATTCTGCTGCTAAGGGTGGAGGTGAGGAGCAAAAGAACATGCTCCCTTTTTGTGTCAGGGGATTGCCCCTTTTCTCACCTGGGCTCTGCTGAGGCTCCCACACATCTGTAGTCTCTTTATAGCTTCTGGCAGCCATTCTTGAGGCCCCAGAGGTGAGTCCCCTGGCAAGAACAACTGAATTTTCCTCCCACCTTTTGTCTTTTTCTAGGTACAATGTAATATTGCCTGGTCCGGAATTTTAACTTCTTTGAAATGTAGTTTGTACCACCAGCACCTTGGGTTTATAAAAGAAGGGTAAAATTTCTGCCTTGTATTGTGACTATAAAAACCCTTAACCTAATTTTCCAGCTGAGCCAATTTCAAATTAAATAACTTCATGTCAGGAACATCTGGACAAGCCTCGAACAGATTCTGTGATAAATCAGCAGCTGCTGTGGGCGAAAGGTCACTCTAATTCCAGATTCTCTGCCTAGAAAACGCTGAGGCAATAAATAAAATTACCACACAGATTCTGTAAAAGCCACAAGGGGTTCACACAGGAGAGAGAGGAGGAGAGCAGGATGGCCTTGGGTGGCGAAGTTGGCAAGCCCTGTGAAGTTGCTGTTAGCTTGAATGAGTTGATGATGGTGCAAACCAGAGGTGATGGGTCTGTCTCTGTGCCCCCTCACTGCACAGTCTGGTAAGTCACTGCATCTCCAGAACAGACCCCATTGTTCAGGTAAGGATTGTTGTACAATTGTAAAGGTTGTACAGGTAAAGATTTGACAGGTGAGGTGGTAGGGAAAAGGGTAAACATCACAGACAATCTAACAAAGCTTCATAAAATCCTATTTTGTGTCTGCCTATCCCCAAGAGTTCCGTTATGGTCCTTTACCACATCATCTTTCTTGTCTCTCTGGTTCTCCTGCTCAAGGCCAGACTTTCCATCTTCCTTTCCTCTGGATATTGACCACCCACCCCCACTAGCCCAGGGCTCTTCTCCATCCTTTTTTTTTTTTTTTTTTAAGATTTTATTATTTGTTTGAGGCAGGGAGGAGCAGAAGGGAAGGGAGAGAAACTCAAGCGACTCTATGCTGAGCATGAATTCAACCTGACGCTTGACTCAGGGTTCCATGCTGGCTCCATCTTGTGACCCTGAGATCATGACCTGAGCAGAAACCAAGAGTCAGACGTTTAACCAACTGAGTCCCCCAGGCATGGTACTGGCACAAAAATAGACACAAAGACCAGGGTAGGTTGCATAAGCTAAGAAATGAATTATTCTAAACAGTAGGACTAGAACCATGAGTGGCAGGAAGTAGGTCTAGGTTAGTGTAATGGGTACTTTTAAACATAATTCAAGCTGTCAAGGAGCTGCTTTGGTAAGAGTAGAGAGCCCAGATATGGACCCACAACTCTATGGTCAAACAATCTTCAACAAAGCCGGAAAAAATATCCAGTGGAAAAAAAGACAGTCTCTTTAATAAAGGTGCTGGGAAAATTAGACAGTTATGTATAGAAGAATGAAACTCGACCATGCTCTTACACCATATACAAATATAACTCGAAATGGATAAAAGACCTCAACTTGAGGCAGGGATCTATCAGAATCCTAGAGGAGAACATAGGCAGTAACCTCTTCGACACTGGCCACAGCAACTTCTTTCAAGACATGTCTCCAAAGGCAAAGGAAACAAAAACTAAAATGAACTTTTGGGACTTCATCAAGACCAAAAGCTAATGCACAGCAAAGGAAGCAGTCAACAAAACAAAGAGGCAACCCATGGAATGGGAGAAGATATACACAAATGACACTACAGACAAAGGGCTGATATGCAAGATCTATAAAGAACTCCTCAAACTCAACACACACAAAACAGGTGTGTGTTCTTTATTTTTTTTAACTGATGCATAATTTCCTGGCAAATCATTGACCATCCTGTACTCAGACACCCCCTCTTTCTAAAGCAGCTCTTTGACAGCTTGAGTTATGTTTAAAAGTACCCTTTATACTAAGCTAGACCTACTTCCTGCCACTCATGGTTCTAGTCCTACTGTTTAGAATAATTCATTTCTTAGCTTATGCAACCTACCCTTTGCATAGGTGCTAGTACATACTAAATACACAAATAATGATATTTTCCCCCACATAGTGGTCTCCATTCTGATAATCACTAAGGAGAACTATCATTTCTCTGTGGGAAGGTAATTCATAAAATAATTTCCTCTTAATAAGAGCCTTTCCTAATTCTGGATCCTACCATTTGGAGACTACTGAATGTGGCTCAAAGGATAACAGCCATTGCCAGTTTATTTCTACTACACCAACATGGTACCCCTTTCCCTCTCTGTGACAAGAATGTACCTCTGTCTGGAAAAAAGGCCAGAGTACTTTGTTGAGGTAGTAGTTTTGGGTTCCCAGGATAACTGTAACAGATTCAGCACTAACCAGAGTGATGGCTGCCTTGACTGTAGGAGATTAAGAATTAGCTATTATTAAGACTCGCCCCCTCATCTGTTCAAGTTGTGCATTTGGATTTCACTGCCTTCCTGGTTCCAGTGATATTAACCAAGCTTTCGACTAAGCTTCCCTCCTCTTTTGGTATCAGAGGGACAATGACCATGGCCTCACTAGGTTTTAGTATGTTCTGCTATAGTCTGGTTCCTTGAAAGGCTTTCCCTGGATGACACTGAGTAGCAGCTATTCAATTTCAAATAGAAATATTTGTTGGATATATTTGTTGTAAGGAGCAGAAGGAAATCACAGGTCTCTACAGAAGTTCTTTCTCATGGGGATGTTCTGCCCATCATCAGATTTATATCAGGCTCAGACTCTGCCACTGTGTTTCAATGTTCTTAAAGACACTTAACAACTGTATCTGTATCAGTGCATTGTGAAGGACACTTTTCCATAGAATGTGCAGAATAACATTTCTTAGGGCAGAGGCAGAGAGAAGCCCCACTTGAAGAGTTGGTTTATTCTTATCTTACAGACACTGTGATTCCTGTAATTGAACATCTTTCCCTCTCTTTTTTTTCCTTTTTCCTAGTTTCTAGGAAGCTTAGAGTCTGATTTGCAGTAAACCTATAATACACATACAGGGCCTTATGGCCTTCATGTTCTTTATCAATCATTTTCTATATTAATCATTAATTATCTTAATTGTTCTATGTCTCTTCTTCCTTTGCATTACTTTTTTTCACTTTAAAAAACATCTTTTGCTATGTCTTTTTTTTTTTTGTAATCTTCCTAAAGTTCTTTTTGTAAAAGGCAGAATTAAAGTAAATAATAATCCTTTGCTGTAACAGGTGTTCCCACTAGGCTCATCACAACACCAGCCACTGTCTGCAGAGAATCCGAAAAATCCAAGGGACTAGAAATGCAGGACTTCCTTTACTGAGGGAACAAAGAAATAAGACCAAAGCACTTAAGCAGACTGTAGCTAACAAGTGGTACTAATGTCCTGAAGCCCACCCTGAAAGAAGCCTGAGAAATGTGGATAGACTTCCCAGGGACACAACTACTTAGGACAAACTTCGTCATCAGTAAGACAAGTCTCACCCTTGTATGAGTGTTTTCGTTCTGTGGATGCAGCTAGAAGTTCAGCTGGTCCCAACTGGTACAGCTGTCTGCAGCTGGGGACTGTAGTACTCCATAAGCCAGCAGCTGGGGAGGGAGAGGCCCCATAGTGTGACTGTCTCTGCTTAGAAATGCCATCAGTTTTACACACCTCTTTGGCAGAGGAAGGTCCCCACACACTATGGGTTCATTCATTCATTCATTGGCTTCCGACCATGAGTCAGGCATTGTGATAAAAGTCCCAGGAATACAAACATGGGTGAGGCACAGACTTCAAGGAAAGGTCAACAAAATAAGCTTGGTATATAAATAGCCCTAATATAAGGTGAAAGCGTTAAGCGCCAAAAGGAAGCACAGGTCAACTGGTATGCGAGTTGAGAAGAGGGAGAAGTTCCTTTTAGCTAAAAGATCAGGAAGACTTTCAAAGAGTTTGAACTGTAACCTGAAGTCTGCACTGCAGGCAGAAAGAATTGTAAGAGCAAAGATATAGAAGTGGTTAAGTACAGGATATGCTGGGAGAAAAATAATTGGCTCAGTCTGGCTTGGAGGAAGTTGAGTGGAGGTAAGAAGGAGTGGGAGATGAGGCTGAAGTGTCATTAATAGTGAGATTGTAGGGGCACCTGGGTGGCTCAATTGGTTAAGCGTCCACCTTCGGCTCAGGTCATGTTCCCAGGGTCCTAGGATTGAGCCCCACATGGGGCTCCCTGTTCAACAGTGAGTCTCTTTCTCCTTCTGCCTCTGTAATCTCTCTGGTTCTCACTCTCTCTCAAATAAATAAATAAAGTCTTTAAAAAAAAATAGTGAGATTGTAGTTTATGGGAATTGACCCCCTAACAATGGTTAGACACCAGAGATGGAAATTCTAATAGGGGAACTGCTATAATAGTCTCTGCAAGAGATAACACCAGGAGAAAAATGTTAGGTATTTCAGAAGTAGTGTGGGCAAAATAAGCCACTGTCAGAAAGACAGATGTTCCCGGTCTCTGCTTTATGCTACCTCCTCCCCATCTCTTCCAAACCAATATACTCTTTCACACAAAGTCATAAGAAATCCCCACTGCTTGCAATCACCAATGAAGCTAGCTGTTTCCAGCCTGCCAAACTTTCTTCCTTCGGAGGGACAGATATGCCCAAAGTATACAGGAAAGTCAAGGCAATTTGCAGGGAATATGTTGGAAAAGAAAATCTAAAGAGTTTAGACCCATTTTTTATTACTTTTTGATTTAAGTAGTTAATTACTTCAATTATTTACTTCTTTATAGGGAGAGGCTGAGTGCATGAAAGCAGGCGCTCCACCATCACTGACCCAAATGTAACAGCAGCCCTGAGATGAATGAGCCTTTGGACTCCTGTAAAAGGTCTGCTGCCATTGAGCTTGAGAAGGGGCTGATCCTTTTCTTTCTGAGAGTTAATAGCCAAGTTGATTCTGGACTCATCTCTTGATTACATCACTGTTCTTTCAGATCCTCAGAAAAGCAATTAAAATCTGAGTGGGATTCCACTCACAACTGTGATTTCCTCTTGACTAGGGTTTATCCAGATTCCCAAGCTTTAGCCAGCCCCACCCATAGCCTCATTTCCTGCCGTGCCTCCACCTTGTTGCCTCGTCATTCAGAATAACTTCCCCAAGTATCTACTGTCTCCTGTGTCTGTGCATTCATGCATGTCATTCTCCCTGTGTGGAAGGCACCTTCCTGCCCTTCCCAACTTGCTGAGTCCTCCTTGCCCTTCGAGTTCAGCTCAGTTGTTCCCTACTTGAGGAGCCATCTTGATCTCCTATCCCATTTATGCCTATCCTCTGTGATCCTAAGTCACCCAGGTTTATCTCTAATGCAGCACTTCATTCAATTCTTAAATTGACACCAGGTACTAGGCTGGGTCCTGCATTCATCAAAACTAATGGGACAAAGACTCTGCCAGTGATATATATATATGGGGAGAACAACCTGCTAATAAATGGGGACAGGTCTCAACAGTGAGCAGCACTCTAATTGTTGGATTTTTTTTTTTTTCCTGATTCTCCTGCTATGCTATGAGTTCCTTGAAGGCGAGGAATTAGTTCAATAATCTCTTATTTATCAGGGACTTAATAAATACTGAAAGAACAAATGGAAGTTGAGTATTAATGAGGAAGACTCTAGTCATTTCAGGACTCAACCACTCTAGACATCAGTTCTTGAAAGTACAGTGAGGTGAGCAGTTGTCTGACTCACTTAGCATCATATTCGAGTCACCCAAGATCGTAAGGGGCTTTCAAGGGAATCTGACTATTCACCTGGGTTGCATAGAACAGACCCAATCAACACCTATTGTTCCAGCATCCTGTCTGGGTTAGTATTTATTCCAGATTTTTTTTTTTCATTGACATTTAGTTATTTTATTAAAGTAAGCTAGGATGAGTTTGGTAGACCTCCACTTCTTATTCCTAGATTTTTCCACATTTTTTCTTCCTACATCTGGTCTCATTTAGTAATATGTGAGAAACATCGTTAAAAAACAGAGGTCAGTCTTACCTTACTACATACTAAAATCTAAAAGACACTAGCGATGACCTATCTCTCTTTTCCTGATTCTCCTTTGTACAATGTAACTAACACTCCCTTTTCCTAGGACAGCATACAAGGTGTTTGCTGATAGACCCCAGCGCCCTTTGCCATGACTTAAGAGATGCTCAAGACTACTAGAAAATGACGGAAAGTCATCTTGAATGAGGTCAGTAGAAACATGGGAAGTAATGAGTACATGAACCTGAAATATGTGCAAGAAATATAGGCCTGACAGTCTTGTCATACAGTGAAGAGAGCTGTCTGAGTTTTCTTGTTATGGTGGTTTTGTTATTTACAGTAGTCTACAACTACTGTTATTTACAGTAGTCTACAATTTGCAGAAGTCTACAACTATTTTATTGTTTGGCAATACTTTCTTATTTTGTACTAAACCCATCAATAGCACTTAAGTTAAAAAATGGAAGTGCAAGTTTAATGAAATATTAAAACTGAATTTGTTTCTCAAGACAAATGATGATAAAATAGAACTTGCAAAACAGTTTATAAACATTTACTCTCCACCATGGGGGATGGCAACCCATGAGAACCATAAAATACAAATCTGCTTAAGAAGCACCAGCATCTACCTTCAAAGTCTGTTGTTAATTTAAGACTGTACCCAAAGATGACAATTTAACGTTGACTTACAAGTGAAATTTATAGCACTGTGTTAGAGAGTGAAGTGAGATCAATATAGACATTATAATCTGTACATGGAACTAAATTAGACCCAAGCAAAATGCAGTCAGCCAACAGAGCAGTGAGAATAATACAGTCACCCCCACCCCAGTTGTATGTGTGGGATTTCCACTTTTTCCTTAGCGTTTCTTTTTAAAAAATTTTTATTTAAATTCAATTAGCCAACATATAATACATCTTTAGTTTCAGATGTAGAGTTCAGAAATTCATCAGTTGCTTATAACACCCAGTGCCCATCACATCATGTGCCCATCACATCATGTGCCCTCCTTAATGCTGGTTACCCAAGTACCCCATCTACCCACCCACCACCCCTCCAGCAACCCTCACTTTGTTTCCTATAGTTTAGTTAAGAGTCTCTCATCCTTAGCTTCTCTTGCGTAGTAAATGTGTCTACCAGATATTTAGGTCAAGCAAGGGTGCTGTGATATTGTGGTTTATATTAAGAAATATATATTTGATCTTTGTCCCTTCTTCAGACTGAGAACTCTTAAAATCCTTGGAATTCCCTGTGATGAGAGCAATAAAGTGTCTTTTGTTATGTTAATGAGTAACCTTTGGAAAGCACCTAAGAATGGGAGCTGGTTGCCCCTGGAGCCAACTCTTAGGATTACAGGGGTGGAAATTTCAGTCCTATACTCTGACTTCCTGGGGAGTGGAAAGGAGCTAGATAGAGACAGAGTTCAATCACCAAGAGCCAGTAGATTTAATCAATCATATTTCTGTAAACATGAAAACTGCATATAACCTCCTTACATGTTTACCTTACTGTACACATGGACATCCATGAAAACTGCAAAGGCCAGGGTTTGGAAGAGCTTCAGGACTGGTGAATATGTGGAGGTACTGGGAGAGTGGGGCCCAGAGAGAACACAGAAGCCCATGCCCCTTCCCTCATATCTTGTTCTATGTATATTTTCCATCTTCCTGAGTTATACCCCTTTTATAAGAAACCCAAGAATCTTGTGAGTAAAAAGTGTCTCTGAGTTCTGTGACTCACTCTATTAAATTAATCAAACATAAGGAGGGGGTCTTTGGAACCTCCACTTTGTAACTGGTGGGTCAGAAGCAAAAATGATTAAGTCTGGCGGTGCAGTCTTGTAGAACTGAGCCCTTAACCTGTGGAATCTATTTCTACCTCCAGGCAGACAGTGTGACAATTACTTCAATTGTAGGATACCCTGCTGGTGTTGGAGGATTGGCTGGTTAGGGTAAAACTTTCACACATCAAAAGCAGTACCGAAACTATAAGTGCCAATATAAAAAAATATCTTAACTATTAGTGAGAATTTAAAAGATAAATAACAGTTATTTAATAATAAAAGGATAAATATTTAGTAATAAATAATAAGTAATTCACTATGTTTCTTCACTTGTAACACAGGAATAATAATACGCTTCTATCTCGTTAGCATTTTTATGAAGCTTTAATGAGTTAAGCATTGAGAAGGGTCCCTAAAACCTGGCAAGCAGTCAGGTTTGTATTTGTTCATCTGGTTGCTGTTACAATAATCATTATTGTTATTTAGTATATGTTTACTGAAATATCTGTGCCAAGTCCTAAGGTTTTTGTGCCAACAGATTTTTGGCTGATGATTAAGATACCATGAAGAGACAGTCTTTCCCATTGGATATTCTTTACTGCTTTGTTGAAGATTATTTGACCACAGAGTTGTGGGTTCATTTCTAGATTTTCTATTCCATTCCGTTCATCTATGTGTCTATTTTTGTACCAGTACCATGCTGTTTTGCTTACTACAGCTTTGTAATGTAACTTGAAGTATGGAATTGTGATGCCTCCAGCTTTGTTTTTCATTTTTAAGGTTGCTTTGGTTATTTAGAGTCATTTGTGGTTCCATACAAATTTTAGGATTGTTTGTTCTACCTCTGTGAAAAATGCTGGTGGTATTTTGATAGGGATTGCATTAAATGTAGATTGCTTTGGGTAGTATATACCTTTTAACAATATTTGTTCTTCCAAACAAATGAGTATGGGATGTCTTTCTATTTCTCTGTGTCATCTTCAATTTCTTTCACGAGTGTTTTGTGGTTTTCAGAGTACAGGTCTTTCACCTCTTTGGTTAGGTTTATTCCTAGGAATCGTACTGTTTTTGGTGTAATTGTAAATGGGACTGTTGCCTTAATTTCTCTTTCTGCTGCTTCATTATTGGTGTATAGAGATGCAACAGATTTCTGTATGTTGATTTTGTATCCTGGGACTTTACTGAATTCCTTTATCAGTTCTAGCAGTTTTTTGGTAGAGTCTTTTGGGTTTTCTATATAGAGTATCATTTCATCTGCCAGAAAAAATATCCAATGGGAAAAAGACAAGTGTCTCCAGCAAATGTTGTTGGAAAACTAGACAGTAACATGTAGAAGAATGAAACTCAGCCACTTTCTTACACCATACACAAAAATAAATTCAAAATTGATTAAAGACCTAAATGTGAATCCTGAAACCATGAAAATCCTAGAGGAGAACACAGGCAGTGACTTCTTTGACATCAACTGCAGCAACACCTTTCTAGATATGTCTCTGGAGGGAAGGGAAATAAGCAAAAATAAACTATTGGGACTACATCAAAATAAAAAACTGGGTATTAAGGAGGGCATGTATTGCATGGAGCATTGGGTGTTTTATATAAACAATGAATCTTTGAACAATACATCAAAAACTAATGATGTGTTATATGGTGACTAAGATAACACAATAAAAAAATTTAAAAGAAAGGGTTCTGCACAATGAAGGAAACAATGAACAAAACTAAAAGGCAACCTTTGGAATGGGAGAAGATATTTGCAAAGGACATATCTGATAAAGGGACAGTATCCAAAATACATAAAGAACTTCTAAAACTCACTGAAAAGATGAATAATCCAGTTAAAAAATGGGCAGAAGACATAAATAGACATTCTTCCAAAGACATGCAGATGGATAACTGGCACACAAGAAAATGCTCACTATCACCTATCATCAGGAAATGCAAGCCAAAACTACAATGAGATATCTCCTACACCTGTCAGAATGGCTTAAATCAACACAAGAAACAAGTGTTGGCAAGGATGTAGAGAAAGGAGAACACTCTTGCACTACTGGTGGGAATGAAAACTGGTGCAGCCACTCTGGAAAATAGTAGGGAGGTTCCTCAAGAAACTAAAAATAGAACTATCCTATAATTCAGCTATTGCAGTACTAGGTATTTGCCCAAAGAATACAAAAATGTTAATTCAAAGGAAAACACGCACCTCGATATTTTAGCAGTATTATCTATAATAGCCAAATTATGAAAATAGCCCAAGTGCCCATGAATGGATAAGGAAGATGTGGTTGTAAATGTATACAAATGTGTAGATGTACACACACAATGGAATATTACCCAGCCATAAAAAAGAATAAAATCTTGCCATTTGCAACAACATGGATGGAACTGGACAGTATTATGCTAAATGAAGTAAGTCATTCAGAAAAAGACAAATACCATACGATTTTACTCCCATGTGGAATTTAAGAAACAAAACAAATGAACAAAGGGAAAGAAAAGAGAGAGAAAGGCAAACCAAGAAACAGACTTTTAACTATAGAGAACAAACTGATGGTTACCAGAGGGGAGGTGAGTAGGGGGATGGGTCAAATATGTGATGAGGATTCAGTAATGCACCTGTGATGAGCATGGGGTATTGTATGAAGTATTGAATCACTATATTGTACACCTGGAACTAATATTACAGTGTAAGTTAACAAACTGGAATAAAAAAAAAAAGAAACTTAAAAAAAAAAAAGGATACCATGAATAAAAGGAAAACTTATTAAGAAATTACTACAATATCCTCTGGCTATGTGGAAGGACCAGCCACATTTTCACCTTTCACAGTTTACATAAACCTGGGCTGAGCAGGGTGGATGGAAAAGCTCTGGGTCCTGCAAATGCTGCAGAACTAGATACTTTTCCTGGCTCAGCCACATACCAACCTAAATCTACTCGTCCAATAAAACGGAGATAATAGTACCCACTTCGCAAGATGATTATGAGGGGATTAAATCAGACCATAGTTGTAAAGAGGTCAACAGAGTGCCCAGAAAATGTAGATGCAAAGACATTTAAAATACTTTTGAACCCATGAAGTCCCCACCTAGACAAAATGAGTGTGGTCATTTCTGACAAGGTCAGGCTGTTGACAGGAATAGCTGAGAGAATAGTAGGACAAAGGTATAGCTCTTGATGGGCTCATGGTGGAGGCCATTCTAGGCAGATTTCTCCAGTTGCTGTAGCACCATGGGTTAAGGAGGAAGGAAAATATTGATGTTTTATTGAATTACTCCTATAGGTCAGATCATGTATCACTGCTGTGATCTAAGCAATGAGGCGGCGCAGGAGGAATGCACAGCTGAGACTGATGAGATAAGACTTCCCCAGCCCTGACTTCTCCAAGACCCAGTAAATTGCTTCCTTTATTTAATTACAAATTAATTGAAAACACTCTCATGCTGATAAAACAATCCTAGTCCTCGATTTGTTGATAATAGCCTAATCCTCCTGTAATAGTCCCATAGACACCATCGCATGAATATGTCATCAATTTTACACTTGCAGGGTCTGGATAAACATGGCTGCCTGAGGTTCAAGAAGAGGATAAACAGAGAGAGGAGAGCTTTATGAAGGCCAATTTGTAGTTAAATTTGGTGTCAGATGGTTCTGGGTCCAGTTCGCAGCTCTTCCAGTCAGTAGGTAGGAGGCATTTTAGTGCCCTTGGAGCTCTTGAAGATTAATAAAGACATGAAAATGGCTACCATTGCGCTTGTCACAAAGTGCAATATTCATTAATATTATTGTGTCCTTTTTTTTTCTCTCTTCCTCTATGCAGTTAGGGGAGTTCATGATTTGTTTATCTGTTCAGAAGGTCATCTTAGTCCTGGGAGGTCAGAAAGTATGATAACCTCTCCAGCATCCAGATCCCCAGATATGGTCTTCTGTATCCACCAGAGCAATTTGCAACCCATGGTCACTCCTTCCTGCCTGGTATATGCTTGCTTATGCCTGATCACCAGACCATCACACTTTTCCAGAAAAGGGAAAGGATCCCATCTTGTGAGGTAGGTACCAACACTACTGGCTAGCAAAGCTCATGTACTGGGGAGACTGGTCATTCCTGGGTAAGGTGGCTAGAAAAATGATACTGCAGTTAAGGACAGGTACACATAACAGAAAGTGAAGCAACATCCTACAGCACAGAACTCATTTTAAATAAGAGCTAGTAAGAATGAGTTAAGGTTAAATTTCAAAGGACTCTGAAGGCCAGGCCATTTACTAGGACAAGATATATGGTTCTTTTTAAAATTAAACTCATCACTCCATTAAGATTATCAGGATAGGATTTTACCAGGAAAAGTAATTTATTTTCATGCTCTTTCACATAAAGCAGAAAGTGAGATGCTCTATCTTTATTATTTCAGTGGCTGAATCTTTGAAAACAGGACAGAAGAAAATCAGACACTGGTTTTACCTGTATTTAGAGAGGATAGACTGGCTTCTCACAGTTTTCATCTTCAAGAAGGAGAAAAGGGATGGAACATCAACATGTGCATAAAGCAGAGAGGGACATTTCTATGAGCCTGGTCCAGGAAACACAAAGGATTCATGGTTTCACAGTTCTCAGACCACTTTCTACTCTCCTACAAACCCCCACAATCCCCAACCTCTGGAAGAAGGCCAGAGGGAGTAAGGAAGGTCCTCTTTTTCAAGATACAATTGCAATCTTTATTAAGTGTTCATACCATTTTTTAATTATATTTATTAACATATAATGTATTATTTGCCCCAGGGGTACAGGTCTGTGAATCGTCAGTCTTATACATTTCATAGCATTCACCATATCACATACCCTCCCTAATGTCCATAACCCAACCACCCTCTCCTTACCCACCCTCCCCCTAGCAACCCTCAGTCTTGTTCATGCCATTTTTGTAGGAGTCTTTTTTTTTTTTTTTTTTTTTTGGAGAGAGAGAGAATGAGAGAGAACTAGGATGGGGGAGGGTTAGAGGGGGAGGAAGACAGAATCTTAAGGAGATTCCATGCCCAGTTGCTATCTGTGTGGGCTAAGTCTCAACAACCCTCAGATTGTGATCTGACTTGAAATCAAGAGTTGGACGCTAAACTGACCTAGCTACCCAGGTGTTCTTACTTTTGATATTGTCTAAAAGAAACCAAGCTCAGTTTAATGGCTATGGTTTGGGAAGATGGACAGTATTTAAGTAAAACTTCAGTCATAATAAAAAAAAAAAGATTTTAAATCAGGAATGAAGGGACTTATGGAAAGTGCATCCCATGAGGTCAGGAAGAATTACTTGCTCTCTCCTCTGCAGCATGTGGCTTATACCCCTTCACTGTGCTTTCACATCCATGCCTGACTTTCTTCTAGGACGAGAGTTTTAAGGGCTGGTTATGGGTCATATTCATAGTGAAGTTCCTTCACCCACTGAATGTCTGACACAGCAGAAAATCAGTAACTATTTGCTTTATGAAATAAACTACAGAGAGGGGGAAAATAGGAAAAGAAGCAAAAGAACCAAAATTTCTTTCAATCATAAAAATGTTTCCTCCAATTTAATCAGAAAGTAAAGGCTGATTTTGTATGCATTGCAAGAAAAGACATAATGTTATTGGATCTGAAAGTAGATAAGTCAGCATCACCTCATACAACTATTTAAGCTACACAAAGACATCACTGGAATCAGAGCCACAATAACTTGCACCACAGTGCAAACAATGGTTTCACCAAGGTGAAGATAAAGTAAACTTCTGAAACTCAAATCACCTTTAGGCCAAGCCTATCACCCTGAGTGACTAATTTGCTCTGTTGAATCAGATCATCTAATTGTCGAGACCAAGATTAAATACTGCTGGCAGATTCCAGCAATCCAGATGTCTGCTAGATCCCATCTTGCTAAAACCACAGAAAGCATCAGATACATTTTTGATTTTTCTTGCTGATAATTTCAAATGTTTTCATGTATAGGAATGAATGATGGGACTCAGTCCAAAATTTCATTCTGACCAGACAAAAATAATGGGTTTCTATCAAATAAAATGTGTTCAGCCATAAGTATCTTAATGTCTGTGTGTTGTTTAAGGAAGAACATTAGCTCACATGCATGGAAGACCAATGATACAGTAGGTCTGAGTTGGTTCACCCAGTGGCTCAATGGTGACCTTCAGAATTCTGGGCTTTCTCTTCTGCTGAACTATTTATCAGCCCTGTCAATTTCACCTTAAGTCAAATTTCTTCCATGCCAATGGGATGCTGGCTGGTAATAGTTGGGTCAACTTTCCTTTTTGCATCTAATGGCAGAAAGACCTCCACTGGCTTTCTCTCTCTCTCTCTCTTTTTAAAGATTTTATTTATTTATTTGACAGAGAGATTACAAATAGGCAGAGAGACAGGCAGAGAGAGAGGGGGAAGCAGGCTCCCTGCTGAGCAGAGAGCCCGATGTGGGGCTCGATCCCAGGACCCTGAGATAATGATCTGAGCCGAAGGCAGAGGCTTAACCCACTGAGCCACCCAGGTGCCCCTCCACTGGCTTTCTCGTAAATCAGAAGAAACAAAAATTTCACCTTACCTTCAGATAAATCCCCCCTCACATCTTATTGGCTAGAATTTGGTAATATGTAAATTTCTGAATCCATCATTGGCAAGAAGGGTGGGATTTCCCTAAGACCTATAAGGTACATCTTTGAAGCTGAGGGTAGGAACTGCCTCTTCTGAGTCTTATGAGCACCGTGGGAGAGGGGAAAGACCTCAACCTGGGGATATGTTTTTTAGGAATAAAAAAAAGAGAGTGGGGAAAATGAATGCTGAGATGGCAAACAAGAGACGTAAAAGGCAGAGCTGTACCCAATACACATTCTGACAGAATGCCAAATGGTTAGGAGTTAAAACGAATATCCAGCTAAAATCGAGGCTTGAGTCAATTGTTGCCATTATGAAACTGACTTTTGGGATAAGGATAAATTGAAAAAATTAAAAAAAATTATTATGAAATGTAAAGAAAGAAAGCAAAAAAATTCATTATAAAAATTATTATTCATAACATTGTTGGTTCATACCCACAAGATGAAGGGAATATTACATTTGTTAGAAAGATAAGTGCAGAAGGATTGCCTCTCACTCTTCTAGTAGAGGAATGGAAGCAGAAGTCTCCAAATCCTTGGAGTAGATGAGAGAAAATTCAAAGCAACAAGATGATGGATGGTATAACCATTTCATGCACAGATCAGGGCTTCACTAAGCTATCAAACACCAAATTGTCAGATACTTCCTACTGATTAAAATGAAGAGCACCATTGACCATTCTTTTATATACACTTCTGATAGCATAGGAGATGACACTGTCTGGAAAAATGTGGACAAAAATATGATTCAGAAGAATTTGGCTCAAAGTCATGGGTGACAATTTGTTTTGCTTATATTTTCCTTTTCACATACGCAAGTGTGATTGTGATAAAACTATGTGTAAATTTCTCTAAAATTGATTTTAATAAGTATAAATAAACATTCTAAATGGTAATAAAAATGTTAGTAGTTAAATTTAAAAATATGACATTATAATATAAGAACAATCCATTCTTGGATGTGTTAGCTATTAGATTACTCCCATTTGTGATACTATATAGATACCTGCTATTAACTAAGGTCAGTGGAAAAACAAAAACAAAAAAATTGGCAAGCTGTTGTTAGAAAGATTTTCTATCTTTTCAATAGTAACTAATATAAACTTTTTTTTTTCATTATCTTCTGAACTTGGGAGATTTGGCCAATGATTATGACATAGTTTTTTTTTTTTTTTTTGCATTAATGGATAGTTGACATACAATGTTATATTAGTCTCAGGTGTACAACATAGTTTGTCAACAAATATAGTTCCCATCTGTCACCATACATTATTGCAATATTATTGGTTACATTCCCCATGCTTTACTTTTCATCCCAGAGACTTATTTATTTTATGACTAGAAGTTTGTGCCTCTTAATCCTCCTCACCTATTTTGCCCATCCACCCCTAGAACAACAAATAGTTTGTTCTCTGTATTTATGAGTCTATTTCTATTTTTGTTTGCTTATTTTTTTAATTTGTGTGCATGTTTTGTTTTTTAGATTTCACATTTAAGTGAAATCACAAGTGTTATTTGTCTTTCTCTGTCTGACTCATTTTACCTAGTGTGATACCCTCGAGAGCCATCCATGTTGTCACAAAAGATAAGATTTCATTCTTTTTTATGGGTGGGTAATATTCCATTCTCTCTCTATATACCACATCTTCTTTTATTTTTAATTTTTAAAATTTATTTTCAGCGTAACAGTATTCATTGTTTTTGCACCACACCCAGTGCTCCATGCAATCCGTGCCCTCTCCAATGCCCACCACCTGGTTCCCCCAACCTCCCACCCCCCGCCCCTTCAAAACCCTCAGATTATTTTTCAGAGTCCATAGTCTCTCATGGTTCACCTCCCCTTCCAGTTTCCCTCAAATCCCTTCTCCTCTCTAACTCCCCTTGTCCTCCATGCTATTTGTTATGCTCCACAAATCAGTGAAACCATATGATAATTGACTCTCTCTGCTTGACTTATTTCACTCAGCATGATCTCTTCCACTCCCGTCCATGTTGCTACAAAAGTTGGGTATTCATCCTTTCTGATGGAGGCATAATACTCCATAGTGTATATGGACCACATCTTCCTTATCCATTCGTCCGTTGAAGGGCATCTTGGTTCTTTCCACAGTTTGGCGACTGTGGCCATTGCTGCTATAAACATTGGGGTACAGATGGCCCTTCTTTTCACTACATCTTATACCACATCTTCTTTATCCATTCATCTATCAATGGACACTAAGGTTGCTTCCATATCTTGGCTATTATAAATAATGCTACAGTGACTATAGAGAGGCATATCTTTTCAAATTAACATTTTTGTTTTCTTTGGGTTAATACCCAGCAATGGAATTACTGGGTCATATGGTATTTCTACTTTTAATTTTTTGGGAATGCTCCATATTGTTTTCCATAGTGCCTGCACTAATTTACATTCTTACTAACAGTGCATGAGGGTTTCCTTTCCTTCATGGCCTTGCCAACACTTATTATTTCTTGTCTTGTTGATATTATCTATTCTGACTGGAGTGGGATGATATCTCTTTGTGGTTTTGATTTGCATTTCCTTGATGATTAGTGATGTTGAGCATCTTATCATGTGTCTGCTGGCCATTTGCATGTCTTCTTTAGGAAAATGTCTAGAGGTCCTTCACCATTTCTAATAGGATTATGGTTATTATTATTATTTTGGTTATTATTATTATTTGCTGTTGAGTTTTATGAATTCTTTATATATTTTGGATATTAACCCCTTATTGGATATATGATTTGCAAATATCTTCTTCCATTCAGTAGGATACCTTTTGTTTTATTGATGGTTTCCTTCCTTGTTTGTAAGTTTTTTAGATATTCTTTTGAAGCATTCCCAGCTGAAGTTTTGTGTACTGTTTGAATATTTTCAGAAGTAGACTTAATTTTTTCTTTTCATTTATAATTTTATTTCTACTTCTTTTGTAATCACTATTTTTTTCCAATTGCTTGAGATATTTTTCTTTTGGTCTATTAATAGAGCTGTGTAATTGGATTTCAATATAACTAAAGTGATTCTGCCTTTTTCATTTATACCTGCTTTCTTTGCCTGCACACAAGTGTCAAAATCATAGCAATGGAGCACTGGGTGTGGTGCATAAACAATGAATTCTGGAACACTGAAAAGAAATTAAAAAATTTTTAAAAAGAGAAAAAAATCATAGCAATAGTTGAGTGATAGGAGGCTCTGTACCACGTGACTCACGAAACACTGAACCTTCAACATTGACCACGTTGCAATAGGCTCCAGCAAACTACTTTAAGCAACTGTTGTACTTACTAAGTTCTGCTATATAAATATTATCATTTACAAATTACAAAGCTCAGGCTTTTGTTGTTGTTGTTGTTGGAAAAAAACTTTTAACTTACACTAGCTGGCCCATTTTATTTCAACATTTTCTTTATATTGCAAAGTACTTATCAAATCAAGTGGCTGGTAACAGTGGCCCACTGTCCTTCTGGGTCAGTCTGTGGTTCTGTTAAGCTATTCTATGTTAAAATTTCTTTCTGAACACCTTGTTGAAGGGTAAGAATAAAACATCTTATACTTGTGACTACTAAATTGCTTCACTCCATTGTCAATGAAAATTGCATGATATTTTCCCAATCTACAACTATTTCCTCAATTAGATTCACTATATTGTTAGCTGTATGAGACCCTGAGATTTCTTGGCAGAAGAATAAAGCAATAGCATAGCTTAGTTCATCTTTAATCTACCATCCCGTCAAAAGTTAAATAAGACCTGCATTTGCCTTTACAAACTATCTATAGCAGTGTGGACAGTTACTATTAAAAGTGCTACTGCTTTATCATGTAGTTAGATTTTTGTTTGACTAATATGTCAGATTTTCCTGAATATTAGTGACATATTAAATAACAAACATATATCATCTTATTCCTAAACATCATTTAAAATACTATACTATGTGTTGATTTGCTTCACCATTTCTGCACTAAATTGTAACCATTCCCAGGATTGAGAGAGTACTTTCATTATGATGAGGAATAGTCTTTCTGTCTTAAGCAAGCTGAGCCTTCATATCCGGGAAAGATCCAAGACAAAATATAGGATCTGGGGCTGTAAATACCTATGATTCTACTACTGCCACGCATGATCAAGAACAGATTACAAGACACCGTTTTACCACCTTGGGAGACTGGAAGTGATTGCATGAAAATATATAAGACCAAGTGATATTCACATTTTAGGCAGAAATGAGACTGGGACATAAGATCTCTATACCACTTCATGCAAAATGAAAGTACCACGGGCTCTGATAGGCTGTTGGGCCTTTTTTATGGACCCCAAGTCAAGAGAGACCCCAAGTCAAGAGAGACTCATCCTTAGATGAAACAGATTTCACATCTTATATCCCTAGGTTCAATTTATTCTTCTCTGTAATTCCTTTGCAACCATACTCAAAGTTTATTACCCAATTTAGGTAACTGGAATTCCAAAAACCCTACCCAGACCGTTTCCAATTAATTTACTTCTTTAAAGTACACTTGAATTCTGCATTCTTTTCATTTTTTCAACCAGTTTTGTTCATAATCCCTAAGACATTTTAATGTCTTTACATTTAGATACGACCAAAACTCTAGTATCATTCCACTGAATTATGAGGTCTTGTACTTCAGCTCTCCAGTTGTAACTTTAAAGACAGAAACCTTAAAAATCAAGAAAGCATAATTTCAAAAGCAAGAGAATGTTGCCCAAAAAATGATATATTCTCTTTTCCTTCGGCCAATTCACAGTCTATCTTCTATAAGGAACACAAGATTCTTACTGTACATTATGTAAAAACAATATTCTTTTTTAGTAATCTGTTTCCTTCGATAAAGGAAGAACACTGATGTCAGGCAGGCTGCTCTTTGTCAATCTGCCAAAAGACAATTCTCTGAAAACCAATTTGCCAAATGACTAATTCACAGAATTGCTAATTAACTAGATTTACTTGTCTTTACAAAAAAACTATTTATAATGTGTATCATAATTCATAACAGCTTTTGAAGATTTCTGTGAAAATGTTTTTATTGATTTTTATTTTGCACTTAAAGCAGCTTGCAGGGACTGTTCAATTAGTTCCCGTCCCTGTCCCTGATGCTGTAGCCAGAGGGAGCTAGGGTATATTAAGGGGTTCTTTGCCATGAAAATGGCTGGGAAGAGAGCTTGCACACAGCTCAGACTGGACTGGCAATCCTAGAGAAAAAGATACCTGAGGGAGAAGTTATAGGGTAGGGAAAGAAGATGACAGAGGAGTTAGTGTTGAATGTACCTTTAAATATATTCTTTTTTCCCAATTTTTCAGCTTTATTGAGGTACAACTAATGTAATAAGATGCACATATTTAAAATGTTCATTTTTAAAAACTTTGGTATATGTATAAAACCCCTGAAAACATCACTGCAATCTAGAGCATGAATACAGCCATCACTCTCACAGTTTCCAATGTTACCTCTTTCTCTTTTTATGTAAAGCCATTTGAAGAAGACTTTTGTCCTACAGATCACTGATATTCTATTCATTTGTTAACTCTTTTTTTCCTCTCTGCATTTCATTCTGGATAGAATGAGTAGAATATACCAGCTGCGGCAATCACAGGGTTAAATAATGAGATACATAGATGAGCCCAAGATAATTCCAAACTTTTCAGTCTGGAAGAATGAGAAAATGGTGGTAGTGTTAAAAGAAATTAGAAGTTGGAGCGCCTGGCTGGCATCTGCCTTCGACTCAGGTCATGATCCCAGGGTCCCAGGATCCAGCCCTGCATTTCCTCAGCTTCTCCTTCTCCCCCTCACCTCTCATTCAGGCTTGTGTTCTCTGGTCTTTCTCTCTCTCTCCCTGAAATAAATAAATACAATCTTCAAAAAATAAAAAGAAAGAAGCCAAAAGAAGGAGGTCCAGATGATGACCTAACTTCTAAATGATAAGATTCTTTTCAGAAAGGCTGAATCAGGGAAGTAGCCCGGCAAATACAGTTATCATGAGAGGTCAGACTAGGCTGGCTTGGGACACCATCAACTCAAGGGTGTCAAGTTCTATTTTAGCATCCTGTTACACTTGTCAAACAGCTACCACAATGTTTGGCATGAGGTAAGTGCTCAATAAATGTTCATTTCCTTCTCTCTAAGAAATATACTGCAAAACATAATTACAGATATATAATTAAATTAGTCAAATGTTTTGAGATTTTCCAGATGGAAATGCCAAAGAAGGTGTAAAGCACTATTCTTAAAGAAATTTTCATCCTCTCTCTTCATTCTGGGCAGCTGGCAGTCCTCTTGCATGGGGTGCTGACACATTCTGGTATGCTTTTCTCTGGGACCAATTCTGATGACAAATACAATGTGACATTATTCAGAGTATAAAATTCCTCTTTTGTCAGGCAATATGCACATCAAACTGATCATCGTGGCTCCTCTGTGCCTTTTAAAATTTTAGAAGTACAGCAGATAAGCTGAAGTTTTAGTATGTATCATTGATGTTACTTAACTGGAAATATAACTTACCACACCTATGGTACCCCATGATTTAATTGACCCCAGATGAGTACATAACATTATTTTACAAACCCTCTGTGATGGGCAGTCACAGAACAATAAATGGTTGGATTGATGATCCAAGTTTACTGGTAAGATGGCTAATACATAGTTTGAAGTCTGGTTATCTCATTCACCTGATGTTCAAATTTCATGGGTCGGCCAGGGCATGGTTTGATCTTTTTTAAACATCAATCTATTAGTTTTCCAGGCATTCAAGAGCAACTGAAACTTACAGGCCTCTGCTTCTATTACAGCTTCTATCACAGCTCTCCTTGCCTCCACACCAAACAGGAGTCACTAAAGAAAATATTAAATAATGGTCAACTAACTACACTTTCTGTACACACGGGCTACTTCTCTACACAGACTGATGGGATTTCTACAGAATTCCAATCTTTACCAATTTTAACAAGCCTTCAGTGTCAGAGTCATAATTTATATGTGCATATAAATCTGGAAGCTTATTAATGGAGAGATTGCATTTTCTTCTCCACCTTATCTTCTGTCATTATTCCTATAAATTCAATCTCCATGCTGAAGATGCCTTACTACCTTGGATTAAATGGTTGGATATGGAATAACAGGATCAAGGATCGTATACACGTTTTAATGCTTTTGAAATATACTGCCCAATTACCCTCCAGGATAGCTAATACTTAAGCTCTACTTCCTCTAGTAGGGTATAAGGGTGCCTAATTCCTCAGGTTTTTATTAATACTGGTAAATTCTGCCGATTCTTGATTTTGGGAGTTCTCATGTACTCTTACATTTGTGCTTTGTTCCTTCTGCTGTGATTGGTCAGAAACTGACATTAACCATTGTTTTCCATACCCAAGACTGTTTTTGATTCATGTATTAAGGTTTGTCATCAAATTCAGATTTTACTTTTGTTTGGGACCACCAGTCTAACCCTGGTCTCATGCAGTCACTTCTATCTCAGCTCTGCACACTATTGTAGCAGACGTGTACCTTATGGCCAAGACAGGTTAGAAATGAGATGGTGGGGAGATTACCATATAGGATGACGCCCTGAGGAACAAGACAGAGATATTCTCTTCCAACTTACTTCCCAGTCCTGAGTTTATATTTTGGATTAACTGCAGAGATGAATAAAAGCTAAGATAAGATCCAGAGCTCCTTAAATTTCCCTGAGGCCAAACGTGGCCCAAGAGCTTAGAGAAGGACTGAACCTATCTGAAATAGGAGGAAGGAGCAATTGGCTCTATCTGTGGAGATGAAGGGAAGAATTAGGAAAGTCCAAATTCCCCAGGTTTCTTCCAAGGGAAGAATTAGGAAAGTCCAAATTCCCCAGGTTTCTTCCTTGCCCTCTCTTCTCTCTCTAAAATCTCAGCTTCACTTACCTTATCCATCCTTATCATTTTCAAATATCAGCATGTACAAATGACACTTAAGTGTATATCCCTTGAACTGATCTTCTCTAAATTCCAACTGGTTTAACAATCGCCTGATGAGTATTCTCATCAGGATAGATAGGTAAAGATAATATGAATATAGCTATCAGGATATATTCTCATCACTGTGGGTACATAGATATATATCTCAAAGCTTTCAATTCAACATGCATACAAATAAAATTTTCTATTTATTTCCTTTGTTTTCTTCCACAGTGTAAAAAATGAAGGATGTACAGAGGTCCATCAGTACAAATCTTGCCCACAAGAATCTCACAGGTTGGTGAGGACAACAGACAAGTACAGAAAGACTCCAGTACAGTGTGGCAAATGCTCTGATGGGGTAGGACCATGGGACTGCATTAGAAGAAATGCTTGTGACGAACTCTGCATGAGCAGATTAGGATGGCCTCATAGAGGGGTTGACATGGAGTTAGGCCCTTGTTTCCAAGAGGTTTAGGAGTTTGTTGTCCACAAGAAGCATGAGTAACCGGACATATTGAATATAAGGGAAATCTTTAGAGAAAACAAACTGGAGGTTGAAGGTAAATCACTCCAACTCCTATCCAGGAATGACACAGAGTTGAAGTGAAAGCCACAATTTTGTGTGTGTGCATGTGCATGTGCATTATGTGTGTGTTGGGGGATATCTTAGTCCTTTTCTCTAGTGACAATACTATCAACAAAAATCATAGCAATCACGATAGTAGTGTTGCCTAACATCTCATGGCATTTACCATGTGGCAGGAGCTGTTTTAAGTGCCTTTTATAGGTAAGCTCTATTCATAGGTACAATAGATGGTTGTGGGATGGGGTCCAGATGGCGTTTTCTTCATTTAGGCATGGGCTTGCCTGGCTTGAACCTCCCGCCTGCTGGTGTGAAGAAGGAACCACCCATGCTTTGTGATCTACTTGCCCAGATGTGAACACAAGAGGAGAGGTTAGGGGCAAGACTTGAAAGATGTCAGCAGTCAAACATCACAAAATGGAGGCATACTCTTTATTAAAATTCACCCCTGATGTTTGACTGGTGACTGAAATGTGCCACTTTTCATTTAATTGAACTTAAATTTGTTTAAGTAAGTAAGCACTGTAGGAGGTCTGTGGCCTGAAGCCAACAATTCATGCTAAAGTTCTACTGAACATATTATTCAAGAACCTCACACTGTATATGCTAAGAAATGAGATGAATGTCTTGCTCATGCCCATGTCTAGAACGGATAAGGAACATCCCGATGAAACCTACGGTTATGGTTGGCAGCTGCCACTCAGCTGTATACAGCATGAGACTTTCTCGTGCTAGAACACCTAGCAATTTTTCTCAGAACTGTTCTTCTATCAAACACATTGTAGGCAAGATCATTATAACAAATCTTCACAGCAATCTTCAAAAAGATTCTTTGCGCAGCATCTGGCTTTTCGTAGGCATGTGATAATTACATATGGAAGAAAATCCCGAGATTCAAGTTAATGGTTAGTGGCAGACATTTGCTTAGGGTACAGAAAACATCACTAATAATACTCAATACTAACTACATGTAACCAATTTGAATAAGTTGGTAAATGTGACCTTAAGGCCTCTTTCTGCCTCTCTCCTTCTTCCTCCCACCCAGAGAATCCTACCAGGCCTTGAAATTCTCTTACAGTTCAGTTTCTTTCTCTGTTAGTGTGGGTGCTGGAGATAATTTCAAGCTGATTTCAGTGACGTGAGGTAAAGCAGACTTGGCTTTGTTTTACTTTACATATTCTTCTTCAACAGTGTGCAGTTGTAAGCCTCTTCCAGAGAAGAACCATGCTTTATATCATTGTATCCCCTGCTCCTAACACTTTGCTTTACGCTCAGAGGGCGCTCAATAATGTGAGAAGATTACAGCCACTGAAACTCACTCTTGGGCGGTGAGCCTGTCCATCAAGCTGCCCCAGCAGATGAACCCAGGGCTCTTGCCCTTGAGCTGGTGGCCTTGGGCCAGGAAGGTTCTACTGTGCTGCTGTCAAGTTTTCCACTGTCCTCAGTTGGGCCCCACATAGCTGGTATTGCTGTCCTTACACTATTTTTAGTCATAGATCAGTTATCCCTGACACGCAGTGGTGGGGATTAACAAAATGCACCCATATGCATCTCTGAAGGCTGAGCATGTGTGTTCCCAGACTGAAGTAGTCTTGGGTAGTTCTGGGTAGGATTAGCAGGCTTAAATTTTTTTTTTTTTTAATTGTCTGCCTCTACTGCTCCTGACAGAGAGAGAGAGATTGAGGCCAGAAACACTCCTAATTTGTTTAAGAAATTTGCTAGGAGGCTATTCTAAACCATACATCAGACCTTGTGTTTTGCCTCATTCAGTACCTTGCAGCTTCCGTGGTAGGTGGGTGGGGTTTTCCTTCTGCTGATGTGAAGGGGACTATTGAACCCCATCTTGATTTTATGAGAACACAGAGTAATAGGTCAAGCTGTGGGGATGTCCCCACCAATCTCCCACGTGGCGAAGGTTCTACATGCCTGGGGCAGGGAATTTCATCATGCCCAATACCAGCTGGGAAGGCTGTACATGACAGGGTGAACACCATCGTAATCACATCATGTTCTGAAACTTCAGCCCTGAATACTCTGAACTTTATCCTCTTCTGACCTGAGAGGAATGCAAGGAATGGTCTTTAAATGACCCCGTTGTTTTCAAACTCTAGTACAGTGTTTGACTTGGACTTCCCCAGTGGCAGCAAATCACACCAGCTGACTCGAGCTTGCTTCACTTATTTATTTAATTATTTTAATTGTTTGGATCTCTTCATTTCATCAAATGACCCTGGGTTCTTGTAACAGGGAGGTAAACTTAGGACATTCGAGACTCGATCAGAGATTTGTCCAATCAGTTGTCTTCCTTGAGAAATCCTTTCCTCCTTGGTGCTTACACACCTGCGTTTATTTCACAGTTCTCTTGTTCTCTGCAGAGACTCTGTGGTCAGCTTAGAAACACTGGGCTGGGGGACAGAAGCTTGACGTTACTGTCTCAGATCTAGCAAGTTAACACCAACATTATTTTAGAGTCCTTATTCAGAAGGTGAGAATCTCTTGGCAGATCTCAAAAACTGGCCTGCCATATTCCTATCTATGCAACTCCTTCTTTGCTGTGGTTATCTAGGGTCCCAGCAGAAAGATAACCAGAACATTGGTTTTAAGTCTACTTAAGAATTTTTCTTTTATCATCCTTTCCACTACTATATTCTTGTCTCCTTTCTTAACTGTCCCTGTTATGATTTCAAGGCTCCAGGGAAATAGTTCTCATCATAATGTAAACAACAACTACAACAAAAAAAAAAAAGAAAAAAAAAAGAAAGGAACAACAACAACAACAACAACAACAACAAAACCACCAAAATTTCTTTTTATTTGCTAATTAGAAAGCAATTATTTATTGAGTACCTAGCTCGTGAATAGCAATAACGGGCTTGCCTGCCTCCCTTTCATGACAATTCTCTAAATGTAAGTTTTCCTACTTAGATTTATCTGTACATGAGACCTTGTGCCATACTTGGGATAAATTCTGGCTGGGAATGAAGGGGGCACTAGAACTTGTTCTAGCAGTTTTTTCTTTCACCATTAAATAAGGAAAGGTGTTCCTAACATCTAGTGTAGAAGCTTCTGTTGAGTGACTGCCTCTAAGTAAGCCAGGGAGGGCACTTCTTGGACAGTTTCTCAATTCAGCCTTAGCCTGGCCATATGCTGCCCTTGTCTTTCAGGTACCCAGGGTCTAATATCCTGATAGGAGGCTATTGGCCATGGCCATGGGAAAGGTTGGGGTATTTTCCTCAGTTTCCTGCTACCTCCTATCAGATCTTTTTAATAGCACCTGTCTGCTCACTTACTGACCCCTCCCATGTCTCCCCTGCCTGTAAGCCTTGTGGAGCTCCTATCTCTCCTCTTCCTTCTGGTCTCCTCACTTCCTGAGAGGTGGTCTCCCATTTGTATGTCCCTGGATTAACAGATCCTTAGTCTCATACATCAACAGACCCACCACTATCTGGTCTTCATGACCCATCAAATTCCCAGTTATATCATATCACAGTAGCTGTGGGGTTTATAAAAAAGGTTAAGATAAGCTTCTTTATCTTAAGGTGCTTTGACCTAGCTGGAGAGGTAAGATGATCCTATATGAAGATTGCGGTGGACAACCGAATAAGAGATTTGGGTTTTCTGCTTTTAATAGGAGTTTAAAGAATCAAGATTTGGGTGAGGTCTAGTGGTGGAAACATATTCATGGAGTTGCACAGAAAGCAGGATGGAACCTAAAGAATGGAAAAGTGTAGAGTAGAGGGAAAGTTATCCCAGAAGGGAAGAATAGCATAAGATAGGGTACAGAGAGGTAGGAATAGGAATGGTATGTTCAACGTACATAAAGAGCTTGACTTTAGAATTTGGGGTGAGTATGGCAGTCACTGGCAAAAGATCTTAGTGCTTTCACTTGGAAATTGAGATGAGAGATGCTTCCTTTGCTTTTCTCATCAGACTCTCCAAGCAGAAAGAAATGCTGCACAACAACAGTCTTCTTTCCAGTACTTGTATTTGTTTTCTGTGGACAGACATTGAGGGAACACATTGTTTTAAGGGATGGTCTGTGAAAGCTGGCAAGTGAAAGTGAAAACTCTGGCCAGAGACAAGCCCCTCAAGGACTATGGGGAGGTCCTCATATGCTTTATTTCCTCTTTTACCTTTTCTTGGCTTAAAGTGATCATTTTGTTAAATATATTAGAGGGGGGAAAAAGGAAGGCAACCTAGATATTCAGCAGTGAGAAACACAGAGTAGAGGTTGATCCTTCATGGGATGCAATATTATATTGCCATAAAGATAAAAAAAATACCAAAAATGTTAAAGATGCCAGATGCTTCTCACATTAAATAAAACAAATGTAGGACTCAAATTTATACATGCACTGTGATTTCAGCTTTGTGAATATTTAAATAGACAGATATGCAGCAGAATAGATGAAAAGCAACTGAGCCTGGCACATCCCTTTTGGAGGGAATCAGAAATTGGGAGGACAGATCTCAGAAAGAGAGTGTACCTATGCATGGACTCTAGAGACCTCAGCTGACAGGAGGAAACAGGCAGAGACTGTCTTCGTGGCTCAGGGACTCAGGTGGACTAACAATGCCTGGAGTTGGGGATCTGTTGCTGTATCCTTGGCTAGGTGTGATAAGAGAAGTTACCAGTTTTAAAGACACAGGTTGACAAAATGGAGAAGAACAAAGTATCTGGTTGGAACTGGGAATGTTTGAATTACTACTAATAAGGAGCATGCAGAGCTGACTTGCTTTCTGAAATGTCACTGTACAGAGAAATTTCACCAACACTCTCAGCCATGTATGCCTGGACTGGAGATAGCCCTTGGGTTCTGGACAGCTGGCAAGTTCCATAAATCAATGCTAAGTCAAGTAATCAGATGTCTCCATGGTGTTTGCACGATACTGTCCCAGGAATCCAGGGCTCTCATTGACTTCGTGTCCAGCCCAGGATTTCCCTCTAGGCTGCAAGGGGTTTGCTTTGCCAGGGAACGTGGTGGTCTCTCTGCTCCCCCCTTGTGAGTATCAGAGATATCATCACTATCTTGTCTTTTATTGAGTGCCTACTACGTGTGAGGTGCTTTACAGATATTATTTTTAATCTTCTCAACAATCCTTTCAGATAGGCATTATTATCCCAATTTTATAGATGATGGAATTGAGACACAGTGCGATCCAATAACTGGCCCAGAGGCATAAAATTAGTAAGCTTGAAACTGGATGTCTGCCTCTGTCCTGCCTGTGAATGACATCTTTCAAACTTCTCATTTGCCATTGTGCGTGTGTGCAAGCACATGTGCACATGTGAAAGAGAGAGTGGGTTTGAGTGTTTCTTAATTGTACCTACTTCCCGGCACTGGTTTATTTCTCTAATGTCTCTCTCCAACAATATCTAAAAATATTATCTCTTAGTTCTTATCTTTGTCAAAAGTTAGTCTTAGCCACAAGTGGAAATTAAATGGAAAAAATAATAATTTTTTGAGGCTAAGATTTTGGGTAGAATTTAAAGTGACATGTCTAGTCTCAGGATGGCAGAAAAGCTCCTATGTAAGTTAGGAGCAACTTAAGATTAATGCTAAAGATACAACAAACAAACTTCAGACATTCCTCACTTCATGTCCGGGGAAGGCCACGCTCAGACACCGATTCATGTGCCTCTCTGACACGGAGGCCAGCACTTAGTGTCAGCATACCAGGCCCTGAAGAAGTTGTTGACTTTGTTTTTGCCTATGCCAGATCACTGTATATCCAGTAAAACTGTATCCTTCTTCCAGCAAATATACATTGAAAGCCAGGCACCATTCTAGGGAGCAGCAGTAAATAATGACTATGACAAGCATGGTGTCTGCTATCTCTGGAGGAAGGAGACAGACAGGAACTAAGACATAGTGTGGTTAGTGCTCTGGTGGGGGAAAGCAGGGGTGCTCAAGGGTACAGTGAAGTCTTCCCGAACCAAAACACATCAAAGCTGAGACTTGACAGATGAGGTAACATTAGCCAGGTGGGAGTGGAGAGTGTGAAAAGCAAGAGGGATGGTCCATAAAAGTCCTGAGAGGGAGGCATGCTACTCAATGCTCAGGCTGTCTGTCTCATTCCATCTGTCCAACTTGGACATAAGTGCAGCAAAGGATCTACTGGGTTTGTTTTTAACTTTTTAAATTAAGAAGTAACAGAATTCAAGGAATACCAGAATTCTTATGGCTTCTAAGAATTTCACATGAACCCTGAAATAAAAAGAAATTCCACCAAGGAATCATAAATCTCTGCTGGAATGGCTACTTGGGGGGGAACAGAACACCAGTTTTCTGGAAGGGGCCTGGGGCCTACTGAGAGATCGCATGGTGAGGTTTTATTCTGTAACACATTAAGCTACTTTTTTTGCTGCAGAAAAACCAGAGCACTCACAGCATGTTAGGCTGAGTCTAATTCAGGGCTGTGACTATGACCTCTGTCACGGGAGAGGACTAGAAAAATAGTCCCGGCCTGACCTTGGTGATAGGAGCAGCAAAGTTTCGGGCATGGAATCAGATTTAGCTCATGACAGCTCATTTTAGCTACTTAACATTATCAAGAAATTCCAGTTCGGGATAAACAGTCTTCAAAGACAGCACCTGAGGATTTAGGCACACTAAATGTTTGAGCCTACTTAGTCTAATTCCCGGGCCAGTGTCAGGAGGTAGTGGCCCAACCTTAGGTTTTCTCAAGATTTCAAACACACAGCCTGTTGCTATGGGTCTAATTATATAAGAAACCCAATATTAACATAAGGCTCAAGGTTAATTGGCAAAGTTTCAGAAACAATGGTATTAAGAACTGTTTCCTAGGGCGCCTGGGTGGCTCAGTGGTTAAAGCCTCTGCTTTCGGCTCAGGTCATGAGATCGAGCCCCGCATCAGGCTCTCTGCTCAGCAGGGAGCCTGCCTCCTCCTCCTCTCTCTGTCTCTGCCTGCCTCTCTGCCTACTTGTGATCTGTCTGTGAAATAAACAAATTTAAAAAAATCTTTAAAAAAAAATAACTCTTTCCTAATAAGCAAGTTCACCCTTTCATGAATTTCTTTTCCTTCCTCTTTCTCTTTCTCCTTTTTAATAATAACACATGAAGATGCAAAGCTTAGTATTGGCCACACATTATAATGAGAGCTAAGGTACATTCTATTACTTAATTCACGTAACTACTCTGGGCAGTAGATGTTATTTCACTGGTTTTGGAGGTGAGAAAAATGGGGCTTAGAGGATAATGAATATGTTCATTACAAATGGACAGATAGTCACAAAACTGCAAATTGTCTGAACTGGGACTTGAACTTTTTGTCTGGATTTGAATCTGCGCTATTAATATCTGTGGCTCAGCAGCTAAAATACACATGCTGGGCACATTGTCTGCCTGCAGTCCCAGGTGTCTTCCCGCCAGAAGACAGGGACCAGCTCCTTGGTTCTTCTATTTGCCGATTGTACTGAGCACAGCACGTAGCATGTGTTGGGACATCAATACATGAGGGAAGGCCCGGTCTGAATTTATCCTTGCCACGCAAACTGCAGGATTTTTACATCACTTTTCAGCTCGTCTCAGAAGGACAGGTCTCACTCCAATGGGAGGCCTGAGCCTCCACAAGAGAGCCCGCCCCGGTCACTGTGACAATGGGAAGCAAGGGGAAGGAAAGCCATAAATTAGGCCAGGGGAGGGAGGCAGAGGAAAACAGATACAGACTGCTGACAAGATTAATATGCAGTTGACGGGGAGTGCTTTCACACCAAAGCGCCAAGAAATAAACACAATTCAGAAACTCATCCCTGCCTTACCAGAGGAGGCAGATTCTTGAGCCAAAGAAAGGGAGCGAATGAGCAAGAGAAAGGAAAAGAGAGGCCTGCGTGTGCACTAGGCCTTGTTTGCCAGGAATTCCTCTAGCAGGGTCAGATAACTGAGGGATGATGACATAAGCAGCAGGCCCTGGAGTTAGAAGTTTTCCGACCAAAACCAGGGAAAGGAGAAGCAGACCAGGCATGAGAGGGGAGATGGGCTCGAGGACAGCAAGTGGAAGCTGAAGATCAGTGCCTTCCCTGGGCATGGACTGTTCTTTGCAGCCAGCTAAGGCGAACATCATCTTCTGACAGGACTCAGCAAACCTGTCTTGCTCTTGGCCAGATTCCGGATAGGCTCTCTTACTCCCTGGTGTAATGAACGGGACCTCAGCAGGCTTCTGTGGGTTGCTAAAAACCCATTCTTCTAGTTTGTATTAGGTTGAACCACATGAAATTGCCATTTGTAAAGGTCAAAAGCAGTTGAATATTGATAATTTCCCACAGCTCAAGATAATAGTAATGACAGAGATAGTTTTCAAATCCAGGAATTGATTTTAAAATTAAGGCTTTTAACCACTATGCTAGACTTGGTCTAGTAATTCTCCTTGCCTGAGCATAAAAAACAGACATTGAGCTTGGCCTAAAAGAATTTTCCGGATCTAATCTTTTTTTAGCTGGCTAGCTTCTCTTCACTGTAAGACTGAACTTCTGCCTGTTCAGCTGTGACGTCATGTTATTGATCTTTTACATATACCCTTTCAACTCTTTCTGAATCCCTTTTCTCCCCGACATATCATTCCATCCTTCAGGCCTTCTCACACACACACACACACACACACACACACACACGAACACACTCTATGGCAGACTCACTATTCCAAATTAGATAACTTTCTCATCTCATGGATGGCCCGTTTCAGAAAAGCCTCTTGACTTTGGCTAACATTCTGCTACAGAGCTCAGTGATGAATAGACTGGAAGGCAAGATCACAAGTGAGAAAATTCAAGAACATTCAAACATACCCTAAGGAACTATTTCAGCTCCTGGTTTTCCACACGCTATAGTATGTTTCTTCTTTTTGCCTTCCTTTTCTCCTGGGTAGCCTGCTTTTCATTGGTAGAATTTTCCAGAAGTACCTTTAATATAAACAAAGCATTCTGGAGGCACTGATCAGCACTAGTTACAGATTCCAATGCTGGTTATAGATGTCGGAGCTATTAGTGCTGGTGATTGGGAGCAGTTCAAATTATAAGCTTAGAAGCTTTAGTTAGATGGATTTATGTAATATTTTCCCCCTAAAGAGAAAGTTATGGAAGAAAATGGCTTCTTAGCCCTGAATCTTTTCCAAGTATCAAATTTGCCCCCTTATTTTTCTACTACAAAGCAGGTTGAGATGGGTCTGTGCTGAATGGACAGAAGATTTTGCAAACTACATGTGCTATACAAAATTCACTGAAACTGGGCAGACATGCTGGGTGTTATCTCTCAGGGACATTGGAACTGCCACTTGTGAACTAAAACCCTCCCAACCACGAGATTTTATGATTCTATAGTTATAACATCTATACCCCTCCCCATTTTTGTTATTAGCTTGGTATATAATGTATAATATACCTATATACATAGAATATTTGTATAGTTTTAAATGATTTTTCCAAGTTTTTATTTAAATTCTAGTTAACATACAGTATAATATTAGTAAAACTTAAACTATTTTAATCACATTATATCATGAATGAATTTCCATGTCAATCTATTTTTCCATAATTTTGCTTTTAATGAATTTATAGGATTCCAGTGTATTTCATAATTTAAACCAAACCCTGATTTTTCACAGAAGGAGGTTATTAAACAACATTGGTGAATATCCCTACCTAAATTTCTGTCAATAACCTTACTCATCTTATATAGATAAATTGTGAAGTCAAAGGGTATCATATTTTTCAGGATTTAAAATTTTTTTTTTTTTTGACAGAGATCGTAAGTAGGCAGAGAGACAGGCAGAGGGGCAGGGGGAAGCAGGGGGAAGCAGGGGGAAGCAGGCTCCCTGCTGAGCAGAGAGCCCGATGTGGGGCTCGATCCCAAGACCCTGAGATCACGACCTGAACCAAAAGCAAAGGCTTAGCCCACTGAGCCACCCAGGCACCCCACATTTTTCAGGATTTTGATGAATATTGAGAGACTGCCTTCCAGAAAGACTGTATAATTTAAATCACACCAGCAGCCATGCTATGACTTTGAAAGCCCTCTCTTGACCATAACTTACTTACTTTCTTTCTTTTCTTTCTTTCTTTCTTTCTTTCTTTCTTTCTTTCTTTCTTTCTTTCTTTCTTTCTTTCTCTTTCTTCCTTCCTTCCTTCCTTTCTTTCTTTCTTTCTTTCTTTCTTTCTTTCTTTCTCTTTCTTCCTTCCTTCCTTTCTTTCTTTCTTTCTTTCTTTCTTTCTTGATATTGAGATAGAGAGAGAGAGAGCACGAGCCGGGATGGGAGGGGGATAATAGGGAGAGGGAGTAGCAGGCTCCCTGAGGAGCAGGGACCTTGATGCAGGGCCGAATCCCAGGACCCTGGGATCATGACCTGAGCCCAAGGCAGATGCTTAACCCACTGAGCCACCCAGGTGTCCCAACCACAACCTAATTTCTGCCACATAAGAAACCCAAGGAGATTGGGGCTGTCTATGTCAGAGCCTCCTATGACACTCTTCCTACAGCGTAAGAGAATTAAAGAAAGGCAGAAGGCATACTGATTAAATGCACGGACTTAGGCATTAGAATCTGGCTCACACTGTGACTCCACAGTCTGTTAGTTTAACAATTTTGAGCGACTTACTTAACCTCTTCTAACTGGTCTCCTCATCTGTAAAATGACAGAATCTACCTTTTGTTTTGTTCATAAAGGTAATTTAGAGAGGCCTTAACATCATGTCAGACACATAGTAACTGTTTTTTGTGTTTTTTTTTTTAAATAATTACCTGATATTTGTGCTGTGCTAAGTCTAGTCATTTACTCTTCATCATAACTATTTTTCCTAACTATGAATGGAAGCACGAGGTGAGGCAAGAAGAGAGAATGTGACATGAAACACTTTGGCTGTTCCAGAGAAGAGATTTTAGGGTGAGGAAATATGTCTTTATCTTGTTGGGCAGCCTCCACCCTTGGAATTAGCTTTCCTTCTAGAATTTGCAGCAATTGGGGAAGGCTCTCCACCTGTCAGTGTCCCTTGGGGTTTCACTGGTCTTGTGGGCTCTCTGCTTGTTGCCTCTGCTTACGCCGAAGGAGGCTCTGCTGACCTTGACGGTGCAGGACATAGTGTTGATCCCAGGAAAGACAGTAATAGTTTTGTTGACAGATACTTTTCAACAGCTGTATGGTATCTGGGAGGCTGAGAAAAGAGGTGGGAGGAGAATGACTCGGGGTTAACTCATTCTTCTCCCCAGCAGTATTCTCTTTGAAGGAAACCCTTGTATTGATGCCACTTTCACTGCCTTAGAGAGCTGTTTGTTCATTTTAACAGACCTGTTTATCCTTTATCTACAAAAGCAATTTAACATTTAAGGTTCTGAAACACACTAGACAAAATTTAAAAGCATTTCAAGGCATTGCACTTGGGAAGATAACAGAGCAAGGGCCCACGTTGAGAACGAGACAGCCCTCAGATATCCTGTGATTCTGTCATCTTGCGCCTTCAAAGGCACATTGGATCTGCAAAAAGGAAGTCCTTAAATTGGAAGAGAGAATCTAATTTATTTTGTTAAACTTCATTCCAGTTTTTATAGTATATTATATTCACATGTGGCTTATATAGTTATATTCCTGTTTATTAATCATAATGTATGTGGTATCATAGCCAAAGCCTCTTTTAAAAAATTATTAAAGTGTTTTAAATGCATGACATTTTGAGCACTAATTCAGTGGGACCTTTTATAATGCTGGTGTTGAGGGATAAGACTAACAAGCGCTTGCAAGCTGATGATGGTGTCAGACTTTGCCTTTTGGCTTTATTATATTTTAAGGGCAAATATATCTACAATATCTGAGACAGTGTAAAAAAATGACATATAATAACGAGTGCATTTCATAGCAAAAATTCATCAGTGAGAACACAACTATATTCATGTTTTTTCTATATACATTCGCTTAGGGCTTACTGAAACGCACAAGAGAAGCATTCTAGGGAATGTTAAGCACTATTAGGATCCTGTTAAGATCTCTGCCCTGGAGAAACTACTCCCCAGAGATGGCACCCAATTTACTTAGTACCAGCTGTAACACAAGGCAGAATGTGATGACTCTCAAATAATACACAAGCAATGGAAGGTCTTAGGGAACCAAGGTACTAAAGAGAAAATACTATGATAGTTCAGGCTTTGTTGTTAGATTTAGGTCTGGTGCCATGCCCTGTCTTTATTGGCTAGGTAAATTTACGGGCTGTATTTAACCCCTCTGAGCTTTATTTGCCTTATCTGAAGAATGGGCACACCTAACTCAGGGTTGTTTGTGAAACTGCATGTGTAAAACATTTGGCAGAGTGTATATCACAGAGGGTTCTTAATAAGTGACAGCTAACAATGGTAGGTTAAATTAGAGGAGGATGATAGAGAGGCATTTGGCTTTGGAGAGAAGTGTGAGTGGAGCTGGAGACGGAACTCCAGGTGCCAAAGATGGCTTTATTAATGACGTGGAATGGAACAAGAGTGGGCCAAGAACCTTCAGGAAGTGAGACTGAGACTGAGGGGCTGGGATATAGAGTATACAGTGTGAAAAGGAAAACTTCCCCAACTGCTTCATCACTGGAAGATAGAAAGATGGTTAGTCTGGGGAGAGCAAAGCACCTCGACTGTCATGTTTAAAAGGGGGATTATTTGGTTGGCAGCGGGGAGACCTCTCTGTTTTAGAGGACACTCTGATGACACAGAAACTGGAATATAGAGGAAGGGAAGAAATTAAAGGCAGGTAATTTCAATAACCCAGGCAGAAGGTATGCTCAGGGCTCCTTCTCCCAATCCCAGCAGAATAAGGTATACCATCTTGGTTTGAAAGAGCCTTTTTCAAAGTTAACTGTTACGTTAGAAGTCTTGTGCAATTTGCTCTCTATTCTGATGCGATCAGTGGTCGCCTCTGGGTGACGCTGATTTCCCCCTTATTCCCTTCACTTATCCACCCACAGGCAACTGCCTGTTTATGTTCCTGCTTTACTCCTTTGCTGTCCATCCTGAGAGAACACCACCAAGAAGCAAACTCGAGGCCAGTGGTTCCTGAACCTGGCTTACCTCCGGTAGCTTGTGAGAAATACAGAAGCCTGCCAGCTTCTGACTGCAACTGTCTAAGGTGAACCCAGGAAACATCTTTTTTGAAAGTTCCCCAGATGAGCCTTTGATCAGCCAGGTTGGTGAACCACTGCGCTGGATTTAAACTTGCTGAACAAGCCTGTATCTGATTCATTTCTGAGTCTACGAGGGCCTGTCACATTATCGAGCCCAAAATAGGTGTCTCGTGAATACTCAGCTCGCCAAACTTCGGGAAAATAATGCTGCAGAAGGCCTAGCTGGGAACCGAGGTCAGGCCTTGCAAAGAAACACTCTCCTCCTTTCCGCTGGCGGGGGGCAGGGCTTGAAGCCTCAAAAAGAACTTTCTTTGATTGATTGCCCTGTAACTTGAAGCCTGCCTTTGACCTGAGGGTCAGAGCATCAGGTCTTCCAACTTGCAAATTATTAAAATGTTGTTCAGGAGAAAGTGGGCATTATTATCAGGGAACTGCACTGTTTTCAGCTAGAGGCTTAGGACCTGATTTTATTAGTAATCAAAGAAATGCAAATGAAAACAAAGATCCTTTTGAGTTAGTAGAAACATTTCCCAAGTGTGAAAAACTAAGGTTCTTCCTGTTGTGGAGAAATGGCAATGACACACGCAACCATGTCAGAGAGAAGTTTAGTATTTTACAGTAACATCTCTAAATAGTCCATTTCATCTGACTCATGATTTCATGCCCATGTAAATTATTCAAAATATTAAAAAAGAAAACTGCACGAGATGTTTACCGCAGTGTCATTTATAAATTTGAAGCAATTATAAGTCCTCCAATAAAGAAATAGGGGAATAAATAAGTTGGTGAAATTTTAGATAGCCATTAAAAAGTAATGTGAGGCTTGGTACCCTTATGGGAAAAAGCTTATAGCATAAATGAAATAAGTTAAATGAAAAAAAATTATACATTAAAATTACAACTACAGAACTGATAAACATATTTGTAACAGACTGGAAAGGTGTATGTAAAAATAATTTTAGGGTTCAGAGGGTGGTATTATGACTGGTTTCTTTCCTTGTTTTCCTAAATTTTGCAGGTTTAGTTTGTGTACTTTTCTTCTTTTAAAATGAAAACATCGACCTATTCACAAACACACAATACAGCTGGGGATTGGATCACAGTCACCAATGAGCTAGTAGTAAAATTTAGGCAAGAATCTAGGTATAGTAGTGAAGTGTAACCCCTGTCTTCTTCCTTCACCCTGCAGAGACCACCACAGTATTTTATGAACAATGGCATTTCATTTTGTTATACAAACTCCTCCAGGGTTTAAAAACAAAAGGAGACAAAACAAAACAAAAATTTCCCCATTTCTCTTCCCCACCTTCTTCTACAGGTTTTATATTGGGAGAAATTTATTGTTGTTGTTTTTTTGAAAAGCCTCTTTTCTTGCCTTCCTTGAAAATGACGCAGATCTAGATCTTGGTAGATTTTTCAAAGACATCTAGGAGAAAGGAGCTTATGGGGCAAGCGCGTGATGTTAAATAAGGTCATGCTTGCTGTTGGTGGTGATCTCCCCCACATGACACGGTCCTATTTTTAACCGAGACAATTGGTGAATGACTCAGGAAGACCTCTGAAGCCAAATGGCAGCTTGAAGGATAGAACTTGCTATTAACTGAAGAGAAAGTAACTAATGCTGTCAGCTAAAACTGCCCATTTTCTGCTTTCAGGACATCTGGTGATCAAACAATGCTACAATAAACCCAGTTTAAAAAGCCTCACCCTAGGGCACACATAGGTATGCTGCTGATTGAATATTTTCTTCCTACTTTGTTCAGAAAATAATTTTGTGGGAAAAGAATTTTTGAAAATGCTGACCAATAAATACTCCTTTTGGATGTTCACAAGATAAATTTGTGCAACAGAGACTGCTTTCAAATAGATTTCACCAGATTGTTCATTTTTGTGAAGGTGGAAATGAGTGGGGGTAGAGGAACAAACAGTATAGAATGTTTCAAGGAACATACCTGGAGAAATGCTGATGTCGTCTAATACCCTCATTTTATAGATGAGAAAAATGGAGACCTCGGGCATTCTAATAACTTGCCTCAGAGCCCCTGGCTGTTGAATGCAAGAACTGACATGAGAATTCTACTTCGTTCCCCATGCCATCAGATTGTCCCTCACAGTTACACAGAATCTACAACAGATGTGCAGATTCATTTTGTTATTGCTATGGTTGTGTTTAATTTTCTAGTTGAAATCATTAGTCTGGAGTTCTCAAAAGACTTACATGCCACAGATATATCCATTAGTCTTTGCCTGGGAGGCAATTTAGATAAAGGAGTCATTTTATTATTATTCAGGTCCCTTGGCTGATAAATATTAGAACTGGGACTTGAGACGAGCTTTTACTGCCACACTAAGCTCTCTTTCTGAGCTGATCTCAAAAGCAGTGAACCCCTTTGTGGGAATTAAGTGAATTTCAGGCTGGCCCTGGTCAGCAGAGATTTGTCTGTCCTAACCAAACCTAGGTGAGGTGATCCTAAAACGTGAGAAGGGACTGAGACCTTGCTTCCCTCTGTACTGATAGTAACCAAGAGGTGTGAGCGCTGAAAAGCACTTCATCTTGTCTTATTGCAAAGACTGCTTTAAACACCTGAGGTATAGCTGGACCCCACTGAGCCCGGGGCAGGGTCCTTTGTCTAGAAAACTTGTTGTCCCCCAGCTGCATTAAATCCATATTGTGTGTCCTTTCCTCCAAAATCCCAGCCCATGCGGCAGACCCTCACAGGTCTGAGGGTGTAGTTGAAAATAAGCAACATGTCAATTTCACATTGCCTTTGCTTTGGTAAGAGCCAGCCTCAAGGGCAAACTCAATGGCACAGTGTTTCCATGAGGGCTCTGGGTTAGGGGCTTAGAAAGGTCACGTGTCTGACTTTCAGAGAGAAAAAAAAGCTGAAAAGCAGGTCAAGAACTCTAGCTGTAAGATGACTGGCTGCTTCTAGGCAGTTGTAGGCGCTGGGCTGCTTGGGGGTGGGGAGCGCTCTTAATTTAGGTCTAGAGTCATCATTATGTATTAAGTGCCTGTAGACTTTCGTCTAAATTTTAATAAGCTACCTATATGTTTGGCTGAGTTGATTGAATCCACCTGAATAATTTCCTGCCTATTTCAGCAGCATTAATCATATGCACTGTTTCCTGACACTTTTACTAATGTGGTATAAGACATGGACAAAAGCTGTAGTTTCATTCTTTTTGCTGTGCCTAAAATACCCAACATCTACTCATATGGAATGATTGGCACTGGAAATAGAGAAGAGCGTATATATTTATATTTTAAATGGCCAGGGTATGTAGGTGAACTCTACTATGAAGCATGCTTTTTTAAAAAAAGGATTAATCAAATAATCTAATCAAATGAGAACACTCAAAAGATGTCTCGATCCTCATAAAACATAGTGAGGAAACAGATAAAGCTCTAAGGGACTGGATAACTTTTCTCAAGGTCACATAAATAATAACAGTGACTTCAGAACTCAAACCCAGGTCTGAATTCTTTCCACTACACCAGGTTGTATAAGAGTAAAACTCTCCTGGGCTTTTTTTCTCTTTCAGTGAAGACCCTACAGACACTATAGAAATGCTCAGGTCCTCAGATGGTTGCTCCAAATATCAAGTATTGTATTAATGTATATATCTCTCTATATAATATGTACTGCATTTTTTTGAATTTGTAGAATCAAAGTGCCCATTGCTGGTTTCATTAATAGAACTTTGTATTACACAGCATGTTCAGCATGGATAAAATTCTGAATTGCTCACCCCAGAATGAAGGCACAATACTAACTCAGAATTTGATAGCCTTTAAAAGTCACTGTGAGACCCTTGCCTTCATCTGTAAGGTTAGGATAACAATATTTGATCCTATCTGTGACGTCCACAGTGAGGGATGTTATGAAAGTACTTTGGGCTCGCATGAAAACAAAACAAACCTGTTGTGGTAAAAAGCATCCCATGACTTTGTCAAGGGACCAGTTTGCAAATTTCCCAACCTGGTAAACTTCTTAGGAGTCATGAAAAATTCCTATAAAAATAAGAATTAACCTTTGAATGTGCCTGTAGAAATACTTCATATGGGAAAACGTCTTAGTGGTTTTATTGTGCTGAAGAAAGCCAAAGAAGGATTATTTTTACATAAAATCTCTCACCTAACTAGGACCACCTGGTGTACAATTGTGTCCCACAACCCAGGGATGTTCCAAATTCCCTCCCAGAACACAAGTCAAACTGCTGAGGTTAATTTCCTTCTAATTAGAAGACACAGTCAGTTCTCCTTTCATACTCTGGGGGGCTGCATGCTGCAATCTTAAGACACCAGCCCAGCCACTGCTTGGCAACTGGCTTTCCACTATCTTTCTTTTCTTTCTCTGGCTTGTAAAGTGATTATTTAAATATCTTACCAATGTGTTGAGCTTCTCAAGGAGCAGTCTCTACACATGTTGACAACTAATGTGTGTAGCTGGTGAAAAGACTTCAATTTTACTGAAGGACTTCTACTAGCTACTGTGAATTTCTCGGTATAAAGTGCCACAGGCATTATTAACAATGACAAATTAGACATTTGTCTGAAGTTTCTCTTAATAATTAAAAGGAAATACTCAATTAGAAAATTCTTAAAGCAGTTTTAAAAAATCTCTTAAAGTGTCCTTTATACATCTCATGAAAATTATGTACACTTTATCAGGAAGAAAAGTATGTACACATATTTTCAGGTGGTCCTTAGAATTTTGAAAGCACATCAGTCCATTAACCACTGAGAATTCCTCTCTTACAATGCCTACTTGTACATACAGCAGCAACACTCATTTATAATATTATTATTGATAACGAACACTTACGCATATTAAACTTGGCATTGTGGCAAAAGAGTCAGCCTAAAAGATCTAAGTGTTTATATTTTTAAAAAAGGGCAAGCTGACTTCTGGATTGAGATGGATTTGCACAAATACACAGAAAGGAGTCTCTTACATATTTCTTGTGTGTGTGGGGGTGGGTATACGTACAGTTGTGGGTGTATGTGTATGTGTGTGGGGGTGGGTGTATGCAGATTTATCAAGTGTTAACATTTTGCTGTATTTACTCTCTCTTCATATATATATGTGTGTGTGTCTGTATACACACACACACACAAATGTGTGTGTTTTCATATACATATGAATATGAACACTTCTATATAATCATTTTCATACCCAAGAAATATAACATATTCAAATTTTTCCAACTGTCTCAGAAGGGCATTATAGATATTTTTCTAAAACCCAGAATCCGATTAACGTATTGCATTTAGTCATACATCTCTTTAAGTTCCTTTAATCTAGAAAAGGTCCCTGATAGATTTTATTTGGTATTTTTTAAGAGTCCAGAGAAACTGTCTTGTAGAATGTTCCACAATCGCCTTATGATTAGATTCAAGTTAAATCTTTTTTGGCAAGAAGGCTCCGTAAGTGATGTGGGAACTCACTTTTACACACAGCCCTTGCTGTTTTTGGAACACTCACAATGAACATACTATCAAGTTCCTTACCCTTTAGGCACTCTTGAGTTAAGACAACATTAATCACACATTAGATATCATACACATATAAACTACCCACTTAAAAAGATCAGATTTTTTAAATGCATCTATTTTTAAGGCTGACCACAGACCCTGTGAGGGTATTTTGGAAGGTGGTACGAATCCATTATTTTACTGGCTTCAGCATTGGAAGGTATTTATTAAGGGGAGGAGGGATTCAGCAAGAGGATTAAAGTGTCTGCAGCCTGTGGACTTTGGTGATAGCAAACCTGAAATCTGTAGTGGGTCAGTGTGAGCAAAGAAACTGGTCAAAGGGAAAAAAGTCAAGGAAGCCAGAGAGTAGCTGCGAGAGGTAGCATGGACCAGGCTATGTTGACAGAAGGCTTTCAAACTCAAAGCTCTAGCTGCAATGTTTAGTAAACCTTTTTGTACTTGACTAGGGTTTGCCCTTGGCAAATTATATCTTTTTGTTTCTAAGAAATAAAAAAAGGTGGAGAGGGCTTGGGAAGCCTTTTGGATAGAAAATAGCACTGAGAGAAACAATATTTTGATGAGTTAGTGCTAAATGAATTAGAAACATGTGGACTGAATTTCCCTTGAAATACAAATGGATTGAATAATTAATGGAAAAAGTACTTGGCAAAATGTACTTGAGGTTTTTATTGAACCCAAATCAAAACATTTGAAAATATTTTGAAATATGTGAAAAGTACAATATACATCTGGATTTGCCCAACCCTAGTAAGGATACAGGAAATATTATTTTTATTTAACATTTATATGATAGCTGCAGTGTGCCTCAATCCTGAGGTATTTCTTACAACGGCCCTGTGGTCTAGGTTGTAATTATTATTTTCATTCAGGGAAAGAAACTTACCAGCACTCATATAGTGAGCTTCAAGTAGAAGATTGTATTGGTCTGTATTCTTCTGAGGTTTTTAGTAGGAATCTTAGACCAGCAGACCCAAAACTGGGGACCAATTCCTGGCTTTAATTCTTATTGGACCAATATCACTGTATATCTTCTTACAGATTTCATCGGTATGTAGTTTCTCCCTTTTCCCTACTAATATATTTTTACTTACAGACTATTATGCAAGATGTTACTATCACTATATCGGCTTTCTTTGGTGACCACTTGCCAAATATATTGGTAGTAGGCAGAATAATGATCTCCCAAAAATGTCCACATCCTGATCTCTGAAACCTGTGAATATGTTATATTAGGCAAAAGGAAGTTAAAGTAGCAGATGGAACAGATGTTAATTAAACGACCTTAAAAAAAGGAAATTATCCTAGGTAATGTAATCACAGTGATGCTTAAGAGTAGAAGAGGGAGGTCGAGAAAGCCAGATAGAGAGCGATAATGACAGCAGAAAGGTCTGAATGATGTGATATGAGAAGGACTCAACCCTGCCTGGCTGTCTTTGAAGACTGGGAGGAAGGGTCATGGTCCAAGAAATGTGGACAGCTTTTAGAAGCCAAAAAAGGCAAGGGGCCTCCAGAAAGGAATGTTGCCCCTGTTTACACCTTGACTTAACTCCGTAAAACCCGCACTGGACGTCTCATAGAACTGTTAGATAATACATTTGTTTTCCTTTAAGCCTTTGCTTTCCTTTAAGTTTGTGGTAATTTGTTCTAACAGCAATAGAAAACAAACACACATCTCACAACATCCTTTATTCTGAACTCTTCTGTGCATCTTAACTATATCTCTTGTAAACAGCCTTTAGCTAATTTCTTAAAATTAATTTCATAACTATTGTCTTTTCGTGCTGTGTAATATATAAATATATAAAATATATAATACATATATTTCTTGTGACTCATGGTCTACTTGAACTATTTCTGCCATATTATGTTATTTTTATTCTTTTTATTTCTTCGCTGCCTTGTGTTGTTCAATCACATTTTTAAAATGACTCTTCTTCCTCTACTGGGTTTTGAAGTTATGCAATTTATATCATTTTGGTAATAACCTTACATTAACAAATAAACTTTTTTTATTGAAGTGTAACATGCATATGGAAAAGTGGACATATCCTAATTATACAGCTATAGGAATTATAATAAAATGAATACAGCCAAATGACAGGTAACTACCATCCAGGTCAAAGACTAGAAGACTCACTGTGATTCTTCAATCTACAGAATCACACCTTTCTTCAATTGTGCAAAATCATACACATGCTCTTTTCCGAAGTTCTCTCTTTTTTCTCTTTCTTCTTTCCTCTGTAGCTAAAATAAACAAAATAAAATGTCAATGTTTTCTTTTTTGTCTCTTACTTTTCTTTTTTATCTTCCATCCTATCAATCTTTCCTTGATGATTCTTGGTGTGATTCCATTAGATTTAATTTCCAATTTCTTCAATTCTGCCTTCAGTTGTATCTAGTTGTTATTTAAGTCATATACTTGGCTTTTCACATCAGTGACAATATTTCCTGTTTCTATAACTCTGCTTACTTATTTCACAAATCTTTTTTTTTCTTTTTTAAATGTCCTGTTTCTACTTTATGTTACATTCATTCCTTTATATCTGGAAACATTTTATTTTTTTATTTTTTTTAAAGATTTTATTTATTTATTTGACAGACGGAGATCACAAGTAGGCAGGGAGAGAGAGAGAGGAGGAAGCAGACTTCCTGCTGAGCAGAAAGCCTGATGCGGAGCTCGATCCCAGGACTCTGGGATCATGACCTGAGCTGAAGGCAGAGGCTTTAACCCACTGAGCCACCCAGACTACACTATCTGGAAACATTTTGACACTTTTAAGAGTTTCATTCAGATTGTTGTGCTGTTATCTCTAGTCCCTGGTGTGCAGATTTCCCTTCTTGTAGTGTGTTCAGTCTCTCCTTAATGTTAGGTCATCAATCATGAGATCTGGACTTTAACATCATTTTCACACAAAATTCTTTCTGTTGGAGTTCTGTGTGTATGAGGATGTGGAAGTAATCCTATTATTCCATAAGAGTCCTGTGATTTCCCTGGACTCATTCCAGTTATGAAGGTAATGTCTCAGTTTGGGTACGTAGCCCTATGAGTCTGTGAACCTCATAACCACATACTATATAAGGCTGGGTTTCCAGTTCTCACGTATTTTCTACTTATAGTTCCAAGCGATTCTAAACTTCCTTGCTTCTCACCCCTCTCTGGACCAGATTCCTGGACTCTACTCCACTGTGGGTGTTTCGCTGCGTATTTTCCTCTGAGCTTCACAGTATATCTCAGATTGAAGAAAATAAAAAATTCCATCATCATTTCTGGTCACCTGAAGATTTTTAATTCTTGATTGTGGCTTTATATTTAATTATCCTTGCTGTGTTTGGGGGGTAGAGAATTTGATGGGTTTGATGTAAGAGAGATTTTTCATATCATTTTTGGCTCATAAATCTGGGCAAATCACTAAGTCTCTCTGGATATCATATTCTTCAAAGTTAAAATAGAGTGGATTCATTGTTTTAGAGCAATTTTTCAAAGCCTTATGGTTTTCAAGTAACTAAGTGTTTTTCTAGCATTGTTAATGATCTATTTTTTAAGAGATTGCATGTGTTATGATCTTTCAAATTAAAGTAAAGCTTATGTACAATGGCATACCATCAGTTGGAAACAGATTAAACAATCACTATCCAAGTATGTGATAATATAGGCATAGATTATTAAAACTAGAGTGGACCTATGGGATCATCTAGTTGAATCATCTAAGGAAATGAAGATCCAGAGGGTAGTGGCTTACTGGTCATATTGCAAATTGGCCAGGACAGGTCTAGAACTCTCTTCTGACTGACAAGATACTACTCCATCTAGTAGCCACAGAGATGGTAATTAAAATTTTTAACAAGAACTTTGAGATACCACAAGTTCCCAAATTACCTTTGTTATAACAAATAATAAAAATTAGATTTTTCAGTTTAGTTTTGCTATTAAGAGTATTTTGTTATATTGCAATTTCTTGAAAATCAGTGGCCCATATGATGGATAAAGCAATTTCTTTTTCACTAGTACATCTGATTAACTGAAACACTTTTGTGTTCTAATTCCAGAAATCGGGGCATTTAACGTCAAAATTTTGATTTGGGGAAGTGACACTAAATGCTGCTAGTAGATAAGAAGATGTTGGTTTGGGATTTTCCTGATTTTGATAAGCTATTTAAGAAATTTCACCATCATCAGCAGCCGCATATTTTGATTATTGAGAGTAGCTTAAGGATTTCTCCTGTTAACAGAGGTCTTTTCTTTCAAGGGCGTTGTGAATGTAAAGAATGAAAAAAACTCTCTCTCTTCGCAGATGACATGATACTTTATATGGAAAACCCAAAAGATTCCACCCCTAAACTACTAGAACTCATACAGCAATTCAGTAATGTGGCCGGATACAAAATCAATGTATAGAAATCAGTTCCTTTCTTATACATAACAATGAAAACATAGAAAGGGAAATTAGAGAATCGATTCGATTTGCTATAGCACCAAGAACCATAAGGTACCTGGAAATAAACCTAACCAAAGAGGTAAAGGATCTGTACTCGAGGAACTACAGAACACTCATGAAAGAAACTGAAGAAGACACAAAAAGATGGAAGAGCATTCCATGCTCATGGATTGGAAGAATAAACATTGTTAAAATGTCTACACTGCCTAGAGCAATCTACACTTTCAACGCCATCCCGATCAAAATTCCACCAGCACTTTTCAAAGAGCTGAAACAAACAATCCTAAAATTTGTATGGAACCAGAAGAGACCCTGAATTGCTGAGGAAATGTTGAAAAAGAAAAACAAAACTGGGGGCATCACGTTGCCTGATGTCAAGCTTTACTACAAAGCTGTGATCAGCAAGACAGAATGGTACTGGCACAAAAACAGACACATAGACCAGTGGAACAGAGTAGAAAGGCTAGATATGGGCCCATGACTCTATGGTCAAATGATCTTCGACAAAGCAGGAAGAAACATAGAGTGGAAAAAAGACAGTGTCTTCAATAAATGATGCTGGGAAAATTGGACAGCTATGTATAGAAGAATGAAACTCGACCATTCTCTTACACCATACACAAAGATAAACTCAAAAATGGATAAAAGACCGCAATGTGAGGCAGGAATCTATCAAAATCCTAGAGGAGAACACAGGCAGTAACCTCTTTGACATCGGCCACAGCAATTTCTTTCAAGATATGTCTCCAAAGGCAGAGGAAACAAAAGCAAAAATGAACATTTGGGACTTCGTCAAGATCAAAAGCTTCTGCACAGCAAAGGAAACAGTCAACAAAACAAAGAGGCAACTCATGGAATGGGAGAAGATATTTGCAAATGACACTACAGACAAAAGGCTGATATCCAAGGTCTATAAAGAACTCCTCAAACCCAACACACACAAAACAGATAATTATGTCAAAAAATGGGTAGAAGACATGAACAGACCTTTCTCCAAAGAAGACATACAAATGGCTAACAGACATATGAAAAAATGTTCATCATTACTAGCCATCAGGGAGACTCAAACCAAAACCACACTGAGATACCACCTTACATCAGTTAAAATGGACAAAATTAACAAGACAGTAAACAAGTGTTGGAGGGGATGTGGAGAAAGGGGAACCCTCTTACACTGTTGGTGGGAATGCAAGTTGGTGCAGCCACTTTGGAAGACAGTGTGGAGATTCCTTAAGAAATTAAATATAGAGCTTCCCTATGACCCTGCAATTGCACTACTGGGTATTTACCCCAAAGATAGAGATGTAGTGAAAAGATGGGCCACCTATACCCCAATGGTCATAGCAGCAATGGCCACAGTCGCCAAACTGTGGAAAGATCCAAGATGCCCTTCAATGGACGAATGGATAAAGAAGATATGGTCCATATATACAATGGAGTATTATGCTTCCATCAGAAAGGATGAATACCCAACTTTTATATCAACATGGATGGGACTGGAGAATATTATGCTGAGTGAAATAAGTCAAGCAGAGAGAGTCAAGTATCATATGGTTTCACTTACTTTTGGAGCATAAGGAATAACACGGAGGACATTCGGAGATGGAGAGGAGAAGTGAGTTGGGGGAAACCAGAGGGGGACACAAACCATGAGAGACTGTGGACTCTAAGAAAAAAAAACTGAGGGTCTGCAGGGGAGGGGGGTGAGGGAGTTGTGTGAGGCTGGTGGTAGGTATTATGGAGGGCATGTATTGCATGGAGCACTGGGTGTGGTGCATAAACAATGAATTTTGGAACAATGAAAAGAAATAAAATAAAATGGAAATAAAAGGGGGGGAAAGAAAAATAAATGAGTTATGGTCAATTTTTAAAATTGAGGTGAGTTTACAGGATAATAAACTTAAAGAAAGGCAATTCTTCTCTTCTCTTCTCCTGGCAAGTTCACAGAAAATGCAGAAAAGAGAAACTTCAGGAATATAATTATGTGTTATAAATAAAGGGAGGAATACTTTGGTAGGTATGAAGTATGAGATTATTCAGCTTCGTAGAGTAACAGTTTTGATGGGAAAATGAGGACAAAGACTGGATGGTATAATGCTTTGCTACATGGAAAGAAACAGACAAGCAGACAGGCAATAGGAGACTTGGAATCATAAGAGAAAAGCCTGGGAGTACAAATGGAGAAAAAAATGGATTCAAATGAATGTCTAAATCATTTAAGATGGATGATCCTCCCTTTCCTTCTTGATTATTTATAAAGAATTTAAAATCTCTTTAGTCCACTCCAGTTTCCATATTGGAATCTTTTTTCCTGTTGCCCAAGAATCTCTGGTATCTTAATTATCTTTCACCTCCAATAGTGTTTGGTGGATAAAGTAAACAAAAGAAAAGAGTCATCACAGAAATGAAACTTGCCCTTGTTTAAATTGTATGAAAGCAATGCGGTCTCTTATCTTGATCACCGTGAAAACATATTTGTAAAATTACCCTATTTCTCTGTCTCTTCCTTTTACTTGTCCCTTCATTGCCAAAACCTTTAAGAATGAAAATATTCATAGACTAGGCTAGCTATTCTCTAAGCAACTGTAGCAAGCTGGCTTTGGAAAACTTTTTTTTTTCCTTCTGGAAGAGAAGCAAGGTTCAAAGCTCAATGCTCACCTTGTGAAAATTATTCTCTGAGGGTTCTGGACCTTGGAGTCACTGGAAATCCACATGACTAGGTTGTGTGTGTATTTGAGTGTGTATGTGTGTTATTTAAAGAGATTCCTAATTGTAGGAATTTAAACCACAGAACAGAAGGAAACACTGACCACCACAACTTGTCTTCTCTTTCCAAAGCCTGTCTGCCAATGAATCAGAATTTCTCCTTTTCAGTCTGAAAGAGCAAATAATATGTGTCTGTCCCCACTCCCAGCCAATCTGGCAGTCATCTTAATTGTCAGAGGGCCATGGTTTACTACTAGGGAGTCTTCTGGGATACTTATGGGAGGTTTGCCAACCACTAGATCACACTTTTCAGATGCTGCATCTGGCAAGACAGGTGGTACTCTTCAGCTACACCTGGACCTCTGTAGGTACAGAAGCAGCTCAGATGAGCTGCTAGGAATGCTCTTGCAAAGGGTAACACTGGGCACTGTCATTCCAGCCAGAAGTACTCACTTCCAAGCTGCAGTTGTTAGCAAGGGACAACAGTAAAAAAGTAAACACAGCAAAGGCAACATATTTGTACCAAGCATCTGGGTGAGAGAAAAACTGAAGCAGAAATACTTCTGTTTGAATTATGAGTCTATCTATTACCATTAGTGTAGAGAATTTGTTGATTTCCTTGTATCATGCAGTCTGGAACACCAACCTCCACCTGTTGGACTAAGGATAGATAGATTTCTATTAATATAGAATGTGTTCCCACTTATCAGATGTGTGATAACCTTGAACAAGTTACTTAAATTAAGCTACTTCTTTTTTTTTAGTTTTCTCTTCTGTAAATGGGAATAGCAATAGTATATACTTTACAGTGTTGTTTCTCTTTGGTCCAAGCTAGGAATGATATGCATGAGTTATTTAGAACAGTATCCAGAACGTAGTAAGCACTTAATAAATGTTATCTTTTATTTGCAAATGATAGTACAGACAAAAGGTTGATATCCAGGATCTATAAAGAACTCCTCAAACTCAACACACACAAAGCAAATAATCATATAAAAAATGGGCAGAAGATATGAACAGACAGTTCTCCAATGAAGACATACAAATGGCTATCAGACACATTAAATGATGTTCATCATCACTAGCCATCAGGGAGATTCAAATTAAAACCACATTGAGATACCACTTTACACCAGTTAGAATGGCCAAAATTAGCAAGACAGGAGACAACATGTGTTGGAGAGGATGTGGAGAAAGCGGAACACTCTTCCACTGTTGGTGGGAATGCAAGTTGATGCAGCCACTTTGGAAGACAGTGTGGAGATTCCTTAAGAAATTAAATATAGAGCTTCCCTATGACCCTGCAATTGCACTACTGGGTACTTACCCCAAAGATACAGATGTAGTGAAAAGAAGAGCCATCTGTACCCCAATGTTTATAGCAGCAATGGCCACAGTCGCCAAACTGTGGAAAGAACCAAGATGCCCTTCAACAGACGAATGGATAAGGAAGATGTGGTCCATATACACTATGGAGTATTATGCCTCCATAAGGCATAATAGGATGAATACCCAACTTTGTAGCAACATGGACGGGACTGGAAGAGATGATGCTGAGTGAAATAAGTCAAGCAGAGAGAGTCAATTATCATATGGTTTCACTTATTTGTGGAGCATAAAAAATAACATGGAGGACAAGGGGCGATGGAGAGGAAAAAGGAGTTGAGGGAAATTGGAAGGGGAGGTGAACCATGAGAGACTATGGACTCTGAAAAAGAACCTGAGGGTTTTGAAGGGGCGGGGGGTGGGAGGTTGGGGGAACCAGGTGGTGGGTATTGGAGAGGGCACGGATTGCATGGAGCACTGGGTGTGGTGCAAAATCAATGAATACTGTTATGCTGAAAAGCAATAAAAAATTTAAAAAAATAAATGAATGTTATCTTTGTTATGTTCTTCTTATTATTTTAAATTCACTGACAAATCCAGCTTTCATAGCATTCTGAGTTCAAAGAGCCATGTTTTAAACCAACTGTGTAACCTTAGTAGTGCTATGCTTACTGGATTGTGTTTACTGAAAATAACAACTTTTTTTCACAATTTGATCAGGAAAACATTATTATCTGCCAGAATTAAGGATTGAGATAACCCAAAAATGAAAGTTAAATTTTTTGTCATTCCTGAACTTTACTCCATACTTTCTGAAAATATAACACTTATGTGCTTGACCCCTTCAAAGCACTTACATTCTCGGTCAGTCTGAAGTTTTTTTTTTTTTTTTTCTTCCCCATTCAAAGAAAGTTTAGAATTCTATCAGCAGAGATTTTGGTTATATATTACCCAAATATGGGTTAAATAGATATTTTCTTTTGAAATGCAAATATTCTTGCAAGTAGTAACACAAAAAATCAGGAAACTTCATGCGAATGAACTTACCAGATCTACTTTTTGGCTAGAGAAGAGTTGTTAAAAAATGTGACACGTGTGTGTGTGTGTAAGAGAGACAGAGAGAGAGAAAGACAGAGAGATACATTATGGGAGAGGAGTAGAGTGAGGAGACGAAGAGAGAAGGGGGCAGAATTGGGGACAGGGGTTGCAATAAAGCAAAAAGGCATAGAACAAAGAATGAAAGGAAGGGGTTGGGGAGATGGGTGAGTCTGGTGATGGATGTGAAAGAGGGCACATATTTCATGGAGCACTGGGTGTTATACATAAACAATGAATCTTGGAACACTACATCAAAAACTAATGACATACTATATTGTGATTAACATAACATAATAAAATATTAAAAAATAAAAAGAATGAAGGGCACCACATCAACAGTACCAGCCTCCTGGTTCCAAGGAATGGCAAATCATTTTCAACAGTGGCTCCCCAAGAGTGGAAAGCTGGGAGATTTTTCCTTATTGGAAACTGATTGATCGAGGATATTCTGGGGCCCACTGTCCTTATTAGACTTGAGAGTACTACAAAGGTAGTCCTAGCACAAGGTGCAGATTCTAGAGCAGAGGTGTGCTTCCCTGGGTTCTATCCTTGCCATTTTTTCCTCCTCTTCAGCAGGGATGTGTAGTACACTCTACAATGAACAAGAGCTCTAAGGACTGGAGTGTGAGCCAGACTGCCACTCTCAGTTTATATTCCCATATGCTGATTATGGAAGTGTTTATTTTCTTACAGTCTAGCTAACATTAGATATCATCAACTTAGCCTGTTTTTATTAACTTTTGGGGGGAATTTGATACCTTATTACTTTAAACAACATTTCTTGGGTTCATTGTGAGAATGAACATTTTTCAGATATCTATTTGTCATTTTTACTTCTTCTTTTTTGACCTGTCAATTCATAAGCTTAACCCATCTTCATACTGGTATGTCAGTGCTATTTTTATGTCCAAATTTGGCTTTGTTATCCTTTATGGTTTCCTGGATGTTAGATGTAAATTTCCATTCCCACCAAAAGCTCTGTCAGAAAAATTACCCAACAATTGGAAATAGGTCTCTGATTATAGGATGCACCTTCAGGGCTGTGCTGGCTGACTTTATATTAATTATCTATTTTACAACTCTTCAGGAGCAAAGTTTACCATAAAATTTTTTGCCCAGTAGAGATGCAAATAATTACTCTCCAATAGGACATGTAACTAAAGGGTTTATAAACCTGTTGGCATTAACCAGTTTTGTATCTAATCTATCAAATTATTACACTTCTAACATACACTCAGATTCTCAAATAGGCTTAAGATGAGTTTGAAGATCTTACCAGTTTCCTCATTAATTAATGAGTTAAAATAAAATCTTTGACCTATATTCATTTGCTATTTGCCTGAGAGTCATGGTTTTACATTTTCAAAAATTTTATTTTAACATTATTGGCTTTGAAAATTCCTTTCCAACTCTGCTACCATTCACTGCTTTTACTGAATACAAAAGGGTTTTGAAGCTTATAATCCTAGAATTGGGGATGTTGACCCTTGCCATACTCTCCTAAACTCCTCCAAGTTTAAGGTTAAAATTTGAAAACTTCAATCAAAAGGATCCAGCTCATGTCCCTTCTTTTTACTGAAAGTACAGAGTTCCTTCCCATGAAGCCTGCCAGGACTCACAAACCTAACGTTTTCTGTTTCCAGGTGGCTGCGGTGGAGTTTTTACAGCCCCACTTTCCATCTCACTCAGCTTAATTTTAATGGCTGCCTCTTTCCGGGGGTCTTAGTGAACCGTTCCAGGAAGGTTTATAACCTACATTAAATAATAATCATTAAAAAAGAAAGAGAGAGAAAATAAATTCCTTCTGTTTACACATCCAAACCAAAGGTCATTGTGACACCAGGATTCTTGGCTGACTTGAGAAAGACATTACCCTCATCATTTCTCGCCTAGATTTCTGCAAATGCCTCTACGTGCCCTCTCTGCCTCACATTCTACTCCTTCTTACCCTTCAGAACCATCAGCAGATACATGTACCATATACTATTAATTTGATTCTATTTAGAAGTAAACGTAATCATTTCATTCCCCTAATTAAAATTGTTCAGGGGCTCCTCTTACTGCTGTGGGGATAAAATCAAAGCCCTTCTGAATGACTAACATGGCCCTTTAGCTCTGATCTCTGTAACTTTCCAGAGTATGTGTGGCATCTGCACATATTGCTTTCTTTCTAGCTGTTCTGGCCCTTGGATGTCTGGTGTGCTCTGACACTTCTATGCCATAGAGTATGCTAATTTCTCTCTAGGATACCTTAACCTCTCTCCAGTTAATTGGACTTGTCTCCCAAAAATTAGCTCTAGTTTTATCTTCTCTTGCACGCATGTCCTGATACCTCTCCCAGGCTGAGTTAAGCACTTTCTTGAGTTCCTCTGAATAGCCCCATTGTAGCACTTTATATACAGTTTTATAATCATTGCTTTTATTCTGTGTCATTCTCAGGAAACGAAGTTTTACCCCTTTTTTGTATCCCTAGGATTTATCCCCACTCCATTATTTTAGGGAAATGCTCAATAAAAGTTAAATCAATGACCTCATGTTATGATTTACACCTTTTAGCAACAAAGAACTTCCTTAAGACTACATGGGAGATTTTAAACATCTTTAACATGCCCTAAATTACTATCAAACTGAGATTTTTTTTTTTTTTTAATGTGAAAGAATTTCAATCACCTCCTGTCATTTAAAACCTATTGTATGAATATTGACTGAGCCTCTCAGTGTGTGTGGTGCTTCAGGTGAAATTGGAGGAAAGAGGTACAGATTATTTAACAAATCTCCTTGCACCAAGTACTTCAGGGAAGAGTGAGTATTTGGGGTTGCTCTTAAATCTAATATATATCTAGACATTTACCAAAAATTCAGTATTTACTTGTTGTTTGATTGACTGGTTGAAATACATAGAAACTCCCAATATAATTTATTCAGTGGTGACAGGTTAGTGATGCAACAGGGAAATTTGTGGATTATATCATAGCAGTGTAGCATGGTAATTTGGAAAGCATCACATTGGTGGTCATCTTGTCCATAACCTCTGCATTTGAGAGAATGGGCCAATTTCCTTGCCTCATTTATACAACAGCATTCACTGCTAAAGTTTTAAACCTCCCCTCTACCCATTCCATCTTTTTTTGATTTTTGTTTTTTTTTTTTTCTACCTGACACTATAGCTTTGGCATCTAATTATGCAACAATGATTCACACTGCCAGCTTTACTCTCTCAAACTACAGACTATATTTCTAAATACAGAACATTTAGACTTAGATGTTCGGCAAGTACCTGTATACCACATGCCCAGACACAAGCTCATTGTCTGATCCTTCTCTATCCCCTCTCTAGGTTATTGGCCACTAGGCTCTTTATCATTTACTAATTTGTGATGGTGAATAAATTACTTAAACTCTACAGACCTAGGTTTTTCTAACCAGTAAAACTGTATAATATTAAATTTCTACCTCCTAAAAGTTATTGCAAGGATTAAATTTGTTTCTATATAGAAAGCATGTAGAATGGTTCTTTGCACATTCTGCCTCTCAAGGAGTATTTGCTAGAATTATTTTTCTCACTCTGTGTCACTACTTTGAAGTATCTCACTGTCACCCTCTCCTTTACCTTCATATCTATGGTCATTAATCCTTGAACATTGTCCTTTGTATCAATTTCCTCTGAAATATTAGTTCTACCAGAGTCCATTCATGGAAATAGACACCTCTTCACGTGTATCTAACAGAGAGGCTACAATTCAGGATACTGATTTAAGTAGGTAATGAAAGAGCTGAGAGGACATTTCGCAAAAGCAGGAGACCACTATTACTCTTAGGGCTAGAAGGACAATGGGTCAGCCCTCGTGTCTTTCCTTCTCTTGGTCTCCAGTTTTTCTTCAGTGTCTCTTCTACGCCAAACATATGGGAGATAGTCAGCACCTGAGAACAGGAAAGGAAGTTAACTCCTTGTAGTATAAAGCAGAGCAGAAGAAAGAACTGTTACTTGAGCCCCATTAGCAGACTTTCTGTTTCTGTCCCGCTGTTGCGGAGGCTGTTTTTACCTCATGCTTAGACTGTTTTTACAGTCTCCGCACTGGCCTTCCTGCCACCAGCTTCTTCCTGCTGTCCCATATCTCCTCCGTAGTTCTCTTACAAGACAATTCCATGCATGTCATTCTGACTTTAAAACCTTGATGTGAAAAAACCACAGCGAATATCATTCTCAATGGGGAAAAGCTGACAGCCTTCTCTTTGAGATCAGGAACACGACAAGGATGTCCACTCTTGCTACTATTGTTCAACATAGTATTAGAAGTCCTAACAACAATCAGACAACAAAAAGAAATAAAAGGTATTCAAATTGGCAAAGAAGAAGTCAAACTCTCTCCCTTCACAGATGACATGATACTTTTTATGGAAAATCCAAAAGACTCCACCCCTAAACTACTAGAACTCATACAGCAATTCAGTAATATGGCCGGATACAAAATCAATGTATAGAAATCAGTTCCTTTCTTATACATAACAATGAAAACATAGAAAGGGAAATTAGAGAATCGATTCGATTTACTATAGCACCAAGAACCATAAGGTACCTGGAAATAAACCTAACCAAAGAGGTAAAGGATCTGTACTCGAGGAACTACAGAACACTCATGAAAGAAACTGAAGAAGACACAAAAAGATGGAAGAGCATTCCATGCTCATGGATTGGAAGAATAAACATTGTTAAAATGTCTACACTGCCTAGAGCAATCTACACTTTCAACGCCATCCCGATCAAAATTCCACCAGCACTTTTCAAAGAGCTGAAACAAACAATCCTAAAATTTGTATGGAACCAGAAGAGACCCTGAATTGCTGAGGAAATGTTGAAAAAGAAAAACAAAACTGGGGGCATCACGTTGCCTGATGTCAAGCTTTACTACAAAGCTGTGATCAGCAAGACAGAATGGTACTGGCACAAAAACAGACACATAGACCAGTGGAACAGAGTAGAAAGGCTAGATATGGGCCCATGACTCTATGGTCAAATGATCTTCGACAAAGCAGGAAGAAACATAGAGTGGAAAAAAGACAGTGTCTTCAATAAATGATGCTGGGAAAATTGGACAGCTATGTATAGAAGAATGAAACTCGACCATTCTCTTACACCATACACAAAGATAAACTCAAAAATGGATAAAAGACCGCAATGTGAGGCAGGAATCTATCAAAATCCTAGAGGAGAACACAGGCAGTAACCTCTTTGACATCGGCCACAGCAATTTCTTTCAAGATATGTCTCCAAAGGCAGAGGAAACAAAAGCAAAAATGAACATTTGGGACTTCGTCAAGATCAAAAGCTTCTGCACAGCAAAGGAAACAGTCAACAAAACAAAGAGGCAACTCATGGAATGGGAGAAGATATTTGCAAATGACACTACAGACAAAAGGCTGATATCCAAGGTCTATAAAGAACTCCTCAAACTCAACACACACAAAACAGATAATTATGTCAAAAAATGGGCAGAAGTCATGAACAGACACTTCTCCAAAGAAGACATACAAATGGCTAACAGACATATGAAAAAATGTTCATCATCATTAGCCATCAGGGAGATTCAAATCAAAACCACACTGAGATACCGCCTTATACAAGTTAGAATGGCCAAAATCAAGAAGACAGTAAACAGGTGTTGGAGGGGATGTGGAGAAAGGGGAACCCTCTTACACTGTTGGTGGGAATGGAAGTTGGTGCAGCCACACTGGAAGACAGTGTGGAGATTCCTTAAGAAATTAAATATAGAGCTTCCTTATGACCCTGCAATGGCACTACTGAATATTTACCCTAAAGATACAGATGTAGTAAAGAGAAGGGCCTTATGTACCTCAATGGTCATAGCAGCAATGTCCACAGTTGCCAAACTGTGGAAAGAACCAAGATGCTTTTCAACGGACAAATGGATAAAGAAGATATGATCCAGGGGCACCTGGGTGTCTCAGTGGGTTAAGCCTCTGCATTCGGCTCAGGTCATGATCTCAGGGTCCTGGGATCGAGCCCCACATTGGGCTCTCTGCTGAGCAGGGAGCCTGCTTCCCCTTCTCTCTCTCTTAAAAAAAAAAAAAAAAAGAAGAAGAAGATATGGTCCATACATACAACGGAGTGTTATGCCTCCATCAGAAAGGATGAATACCCAACTTTTGTATCAATACGGACGGGGCTGGAAGAGATTATGCTGAGTGAAACAAGTCAAGCAGAGAGAGTCAATTATCATATGGTTTTGCTTACTTGTGGAGCATAAGGAATAACAGAGGACATTGGGAGATGGAGAGGAGAAGTGAGTTGGGGGAAAATGGAGGTGGGGACAAACCATGAGAGACTGTGGACTCTGAGAAACAAACTGAGGGTTTTGGAGGGGAGGGCGGTGAGGGGTTGGGTGAGCCTGGTGGTGGGTATTAATGAGGGCACGTATTGCATGGAGCACTGGGTGTGGTGCATAAACAATGAATCTAGGAACAGTGAAAAAAATTGCAAAACAAAACAAAAGAAAAACCTTGATATGCTCCACATTTCCAATGGGATATAGTCTAGCTTCTATAGCATGGCCCAACCAGATCCTTCATTCTCAGAATCCTTGGTCAAAAATGATTGAACAGAAGCTGTTTCTTATGATATAACATAAAATCTCTCCTGCTGTACATGCCATCACTTCTATGCCATAGGCAACTAAAATTTTAGACCAATCTTTTTCATGCTCCTTAATCTGCCTGGAAAACCTATATTTTTCTTTAAGAAATATCACCCTTGAAGCTTTTCCAGTGACTTTTGGAGTCAGTTTTTCCTTCCCTTGATGCTCCTTCTGCATCACTCCCTCACTTTTTTCTAGAACCTTTGCTGTCACATCAAATGTCTGTTTCCCTGTGTATACTTTTTCCTCCATGCACATTTTTCCTGAGCACACCAAACAGAATTTTGTTACTCTCTATCAATGTTAAATACATTACTAACATTTCATATATTCCCTGGCCTAGGATTTGCCTGACTGAATGATTTTCTATGGGTACCAAGTGGGGTCCTGTGAAAACTGCTATGTGAACAACAGCATCCTTTCTGTTTCATCAGACCACCTGGATTGGTAGGCTGATTTATTTCACCAGATCTTCTGCACAACCTAGCTGGCACACTGTGAATGGAGATTAAAATTGAATATTACTTTGTGTCCATCATTTAAGATTGGAGTTTTCTCTTTTGTATCTTTTCCAATTTTTTTCCTGACATATAGATTTTCAAGATACACCTGGCCATGGAATCATGGCCACCACACACTAGGGTAACCTGAGCCCTTGGCTAATGAATCTAAAGTATTTTTGGTGTAATGTTTTCCAAGGAGTAGAAATATATGGTAAATGCAACCTAAAATCAGTTCCACTTCTTTGGCTTATATCATTTTGCCAAAGTTGTCTGAAGCAAGAAGGTTCATGCTGTTACATCATTTGACAGCTGACTTTTCATTTTCAAAAGGGGAATTGTCATCTGTCTCAAAGTAATAAGAAGTATGTTTAATAATTTTGTTCTAGTTTACTGTCCCTAGTTTGGATGCAATTCCCAAAGCTGGTAGCATGGCTTTGTGTAATTTTTTCATTTATTTTAAGTTGTGAATCATCTCCACAGATCTATAGAGTTCCTTGTGCCTTCAAAGCTGGAGTGGTCATTTGAAAGTGAGTTAAAACTAGATTGTCTCACAAAGAATAACTTACCTAAGCCATTTAATAAACGGATGCATGGAAGTTTTGGGCACAAAAGGGAAAATCCTACCTTTGGAACCAAGTCTAAAAGCAGTTCTCACTTTGCTCCTATTGCTGACCTGTGACCATAGGTTTGTAATACTATGTAGTAACTGCTACAGTGGAAGCACAGTAAAGGACAACGTAAGAGCAGTTTGACTAGGTGTGGCGGAGTTGGGGATGGAAGACACAGGATACTTATCAAATAAGACAATTAAGATCTAAGATAAGAAGACACGCATTATACAAAGAATCTGGGAAATGATACCATCTTTCATTTGGGACATTAAGGCTAATGAGGTGATTTTACCAGGGATATGTCTGGTTTGGCTGCTTCCTTTGTTTGCCCTGCCTGGAAATACCCCAACTAGAAAATGGAAATGGATACTGGTAGCAGTGATCCCACTTTTAAAAGTACACACTTAGATTATGAAGACCCTGAAGGAAATAATTAGAACCAGTCACTAGCTTGTCTTCTTTTCCATTGCAATATAGTCACTTTTTATACATGCTTCTATCCCCAATAATTTAAATGATTTTCAGGGCAGGAACAGCATGTTATTAGCTTCTGTACTAAGTGTCTGGCTCAATGCTTGACACATGGTGGCACTCAAAAAAATGTTTACGGAATAAATTACTGGATGTATGGGAATGTATAAAAATCACACACATGGGGTGAATTCTAAGAAAATTTCTTCCATGTTCTAATTTCTGGCATGAAAAATGAGTGAATGAAGAGAAGATAAGTTTCTTGGAATCTTCCTTGAGAACTGACCATGACCTAGGCTATTTCTTGCAGACAAAATGGAAGTAAAGAATGTCTAAATTGTGTAAAGTGCACATTTAGCTAAGAATAGGGTGTACCAAAAGCTCAAGACTTCAAGATAAAGCATTCAAGAGAAATTGGTTTGACAGCAATGAACAGATCCAGAGGACAAAAACAAAAGTGCTAGGCACAGAGCTGACCACATAAACAGGAGAAGTTTAGGAATTTAAAAAGGTCAGATTCCCACTGAGGTCAACCATTTGCACACAGCCTGGCAACAGGTACTCTGAGAGGCCATACAAGATCAGACAGAAATGTGAAAACTGACCATTATCAACTCATAGTAAATTAGGCATCTATCTACACAAGTGCCTTTTGGTACCCTTCGTATCAAGACACACATAGAAAATGACAATGAAAGTATCAGCACACCTGTAATGCATAACTAGAAATGGTTGGAAGCTCTGTTCTACTCACTTACTCCATGTGGTTTGATTCTCTGGAGTCCTGTCTATGGTCATACCACCCCGAACATGCCTGATCTCATCTGATCCTTTGGAGTCCTGTATGTATTACCCAAGTTAAGCTGCCAAGTTTAAGGAAAATAATTTGTTTGAACGTGAACTTCTCTGAAATATTATTTGTGGAAGAAATTGTATAAATATGATTAATGATGACAGAACAAATTCTAATCACTATTAAATGCAACCATCTGTTTAAAATATGGAGTGTGGCTTGATTAATACTGGAATAAGCCTAATGGATTGAGCTTTTACCCATGATTTTCTGTTAATCTCTAAGCTTATCACAATCATCAGTTTGTATTTATTAAACTTTCATGGTATGGAAGTTCTATCCTTGGGATTAACTGAGAACATACCGAGAAAGCCACAGCCCCACTGTCTGAGTACTTTCTAAATGATGCATACAGTCAAGTAGAAAAAAAAAGTACTTCTTTTTAATTAGAAATATTATACTATGATAACTGAAGCCATCTTACAAGTCTCAACATTTGATATGAAATATTCAGTCATTTGGTTAATCCTTTTCCAATATAAATACATTCTAACATTTATTGAGTCCTTCTGGAAACCAGAATGCTAAGAGAATTGTTAAGAGTATTTCTATGAGTTAAACTGATACCCTCATTCCGCAACTAAAGGTAATAAAATTTCCCAAAATCACATAGCCAGGAAGTGGCAGAGCCTGGACACAAATTCATATTTCTCTATTTCCAATGACCATGTTTTTTCCTAGGCCACACTGAATTTTCTCTTCCAATAAATTAAATTTTTAATTTGATTAATTTAGGTAACACCCAACAGATGGTGGGGGCTAGCTAATTTGGGTGCAAAGATGAAAAAAGATATGGACCCTGTCAGTTTTCATGGACTTGTATAATTGGAGGGCCTCCTTAAAAGAAAAGCAATAGATAAAGAAATGGCATTCATCTTAAAGGGTAACTATTTTGATGGAGATATATAAAATGTATGATGGCAAGTTAGGAGAAGGAGGCCCTTGGAGGAGTCCAGAGGGTTTCACACAAAAGCTGATCATGAAGACTGACTGCAGCTTGGTGAGATGTAGAATGGTAGGAGGCCATTCTGGCAGAGGAAGCAACATACCAAGCCTTAAGAGATGTGACAGAGACAGAGGCATTGCTGGAGGACTACAAGTAATTCACTATGTATGAGCCTGAAAATGTGTATCTGAAAAAGGTGGTGGACCAATGAAAAACCAGGCCAAGCAAGGATGCAGCAGAGGCTAGATAAGGGAAAGATGATACTGCATTAGGAGTTTACATATGGTCTTTGAGGCATTGAGTGTTTAGATGTATTATTTTAGGAATCCTGGTGTGATCAAATGTTTTTGATCAAGGCATCACGTTTTTATTTTAAGGTTTTCTGTTAGTCTTGTCAAGGATGGAAAAGAGTGGGATAGGCTGGAGCAAAAGTGATAGGAGAGGAATGATGACTGACTCAAGGATAGAAAAGAGAACTGAAAAAAAGTTTCATATAAGAACAGCCAAAAAAAGGAGACTATCAATAATAATCTAAGTGCCCCCCTAAGGAATAAACTATAGATAATGTATTAATCATACATTCAAAGCTATATAAATGAGCATTTTAAAGAGAAAAATAACATAAATATAAAATGTGGTTTTTGTATAAGTTACCATGCAAATTCACAAGACATTTAAAGGGAAATACCAAGAAAAGAAAGAAAGAAGAAAGAAAGAAAGAAAGAAAGAAAGAAAGAAAGAAAGAAAGAAAG
>NW_022631069.1:2102667-2132702 GCF_010015895.1 Lontra canadensis | reverse complement strand
AAGAAAGAAAGAAAGAAAGAAAGAAAGAAAGAAAGAAAGAAAGAAAGAAAAAGTTCAGAAGATAATAAATATAATTTTGGGGGGTTAATTAGCTAAGCAGGTAAGGGAGAGAATGGATCTAGGCTGAGTCTCACATTTCTGTCTTGGGTGGATACCTGGATGCCAGAGTCATAGCAGAGGAAAAGAGATTTGGGGGGAAAGAAGATAAAATCAGTCCTGACTGCTAAATATGAGGACCTGGAGGACATCCAGATACGAAAATCTAGTTGGATATGTGATTCCAGAGATCAAGGGAAAGATTTGGCCTGGAGATTTAGATTTGGTAATATCATCCTGCCTTTGGTATTTGAAAGAGCATGAATGCCCATGCCAGGCAGACTCTTGTCTGTGGAGTGTGAACAGAAGAAGGGGAGAGGGTAGAGCCTAAGGAGAAATACATATTGGAGGATGGGGCGGCAAAGAAGTCTGCAGAGTCAAGGAAGAGAACACTTTGCAAAGGCTAAAATATTCTACTCTTAAATATTCTCTGAGTTTGTTAGTGTTTTGGAGTAATCACAACCAAAATTTCAAATTTCACCTTGAGAATTTCTACTGTTATTATTATTATAAGCTTACTTCATTTGTTTCAAACGTGTTTAGACCCATTGACTTCCTTATCTACACTTATTTTGTGGTTCTTAATATTGGTTGCTCATTAGAATCATGGGGAGAACTTAAATAATAAATAATAAAAACAGTGCCTTACAGCAAAGATTCTGATTTCTTGACTCTGGATAGGCGCCAGGACAAGACACTTCTTCATACCTCTTTGGAGCATTTTAATGTGCATCTAATGTTGATAACCTCAGGTGATTATATACAATCTCAGGACTTTGAGGGACAACGATTAGGTAAGAATTTATAACCTCATCCCTCCATCCTGACCTTTTCTCTGAGCTCAAATATATATTTGCTGCTTGATATTTTCACTTCTAAAAGAAGTTTCAAAATGACATGTTCAAATTAGCATTCATGGTTTTCCCTCAAATCTGTTGCTCCCCCAGTGCTCCCATCTTAATAAATAGTATCATTTGCCCACTAAAGCCCTGAACCCAGAAGTCATACTTAATCCCTCTTTCCCCCCTCACATTCCGTTTCTAACCCATGAACAAGTCTGACTGCCTTACCTTCCAAATATTTCCTGAATGCATCTACTCCTCACCATCTCAAACATTATAGCTCAATTCCAAGCCATCATTAGTCCTTGTCTAGATGACTGCAGGAGTTTCTAAATGGTCTTCTTGCATCCACTCTTATTCCCTTAAAGTCAGTTACACTTATTGCTGCTAAAGTATGGTGATTCTAGTTATGACTCAGTATGAAAACCACTGGCTACAAATAAGAGATTCAAGGTGTCAGTAGAAGAAGGTCATCTTCATGCACTCAGGAATTGAGGCCTTCCCTTGGCCTAAACTTGACACTTCTTCCAGCCTGCTTCATCTCATGGTGCCTTTAAAGTTAGCCTCATAGCCTGATATACAACCCATTCCCCATCTCCCAATTCCAAACTGCCAGCTGCTGGCTCATACCAGGACCTGCCTCTGATATTCTTAAAGCCTTGAAATAGGACTTGAAATTTCTATTCACCTATTCATCTCATCTCAAAAATACTTTCACATGTTTGACCAAATATCTGGGTACTTGTGGCCTATCCAAGTTGACACATAAAATTAACCATCACAAAAGGCAAGTGTCATTTGGAAGAGGTAACCAATCCATCAGCCAAATATGTGTGTTTCTATAGAAATTATATTGCTCCCATCCCAGTCAGTACGTGCTCTTCATGTACTTTCTCATGTTACTTTTAATTTCCCTCTGAGATGCTCTTAAAAGCTTTATAAAGAGCCTTAATAAAAGGAATTTGTGGTTCCCCAGTGAATAACAGAGCAGACAATTCAAAGCTGAACTGAAAATCCCATTCTAGAAATTGCCTTTTTAGTTATTATGGTAAGTCCACTTCAAAAGGTTCTCAGAAAATAGTTGCTGAAGGACGCAGGAGACAATATGGATGTCTACTAACCTTTAAGTGCCAACAAACCCAGACCATGTCTATCTTATTCACCATTATTTCTAGCACCACATCAGGTACATTGTGGATGTCCAATAAATGGCCCTAAATGTTCCCAGTTAAAGCTGGTTTTATCTTTTGTGTTCTGCATATTGTGCCTCTCAAGGACCACAAAGTTCATGACTCCTGTGATGTTACCTGGATCTTTATTTTTCTTTTTAATCAACAGAGTGGTGAGGGGAGAACAGTAAAGGGTATGGTGACAGCACACACAGTGACTGAACTGCCTGAAGTCACATCTTCATGCCACCACTTACTGATCTTGGCCAAATCACTTAACTTCCTATTTACCCACATGTAAAATGGGAATAATGATAATACGTATCTTCAAGACTTACTGGGAGGACTACATGAGAATGCATGTGACGTGCTTGATAGAGGACCTTACACATAGTAATATTGTTTATTATTATTGTAGTAGGAATAGTAGTTGTAATTGTTGATGTTGTTATCTAACTGAACACTTCTTCAAAGAGGCCACCTGTAAAGACTTCTGTCATCCTTTCAGATAAAATCAATGGTTTGGTGAATGCCTTATTTCTTGCTTAAACAGAATCTTCAAAGCTGACATCATGGTCCAATAACCAGCTCTGTGGGTATGATCCATACACTCAACTCCAAACACTGGACACATCCTTAGATTTGGATGTCCCTTTAATGTCATGAAAGAAACAAGACTAGATACTCTGGCCACTTTTCATATCTTTACTGTACCTCAGTGAGGTTTCTATTCCTTCTAAGGTGATATTAGCTAACTTCAGCAGGTGTGAGATGAGATGACCTTAGTCTGCAATATTTTACTGTTATTCCCTCAGGTTATTTGGAGTTTACAGACAGTCTTAGAAGGATGTGGTTTGGTGTCTGGGGACCAGTGGAGCTTAGAGTGAGGCTGTTGGTGGCCACTAGTACCATGCTTTCTGGGGAAAGAAGGGTGTTAACCAGGTGTCCTGGCCAGCCTCCAAGTTTGGCTCCATGAATTTTACCTCCAAAAATTCCCTTCTGTCCTTTCAATTGGATATGGTATTCTTCTTGGCTTCCTGTCCTGAACTGAGGTCCATGGGATTGTGGTGCGGCTGCAGAACAGCTGCAGCATTCCACCACTGAGGTGCTGTGCATGGCTTACAGTGGTGGATGAAGAAAGAGGCTTATGCACAGCTTGGGCAAGGTATCAGCTTGCAAAATATTTGGGGACCTTCTGGGATGAAGGGCTCTGGGCACAACAGAGATGCTGCAGTGGTGACGTACATTGATTCATTGCTATCTCTAGGAATGTCATGGGCCTTAGCAGTGTGGACCAGAGCCCATGTGGTTACTTGTTCAGCCAGCCTGAAAGCTGGTGTGAGAGGAATGGGCTACATGGTGTTCACAGCAGGATGGGGTGATTGACAGGATTCAGAAGCCCCAGGGGTGAATTTCAGCTGCTAGGCCTGTCCAGATGGGAAAGGCCTCCCATGTGTGCTCGGATGGGGATAAGGGCTTCTAGGATATCTAGCCCATTGAATTACCTTGCATTTCAGACTTTATATTTTTTGGTGGAATGCTAATGGCCCATAACTGGGAGGAATGTGATAAACACAGTAATGACAACAATGAAATCCTACACACTGACAGCGAAATCAAAACACTTGCCTGGTGTGAGCCTCCCATGACTACATATAGGGAAGGATAAAGAGAAAAGCAAAATATTTGAAATATCTAATTTTATAACAACTTATTAAAAATATACCTGAAAAATCAGTTTTAAGTCATGGGAATAATAGAAAAAGCTTATTCTGTACCTTCTGGGAAATTTCAGAACTTGAAATTATGCAGAGAACTTCCCTTCCCCCACTGTTTGTTTCACACACTTCTGAGCCTTGTCTAGGATTTCAAGATTAATACCCCAGTGGTTGTGGAAGAAATGATCTGGTGATTAGTTATCATTCATATGACCATGGAGACTGGGTTTGGGAAACTGGACCTAATTTGTTCCAATGAAGTCAGGCAATGACTTGAACTTGAACCACAAAAGTATGAAAAGACCTAGTACTATGTATGTTTTCTCTCCTCTTTCAGCATCCTTTTCTTTTCCCCACAGACTTCCCAGCTTCGTTTTCTGTTTGCTCTAATTTTTTTCCCCAAAATTTTACTCAAATTCAAATGAGTTCATATATAGTGTAGTATTAGTTTCAGAGGTAGAATTTGGTGATTCATCAGTTGCATTTAACACCCAGTGCCCTCCTTAATGCCCATCACCCAGTTACTCCATCTAGCAGTTTGTTCCTTCTATGCACTTGTTTTCATCCCAGTCCTATTGCTGAGGAAACTGAAGAGAGTAATTCAGGTAGACGATGAACTAGAAAAGGCTCTGTTCTTTGTCCCTAAATCAACTCTACAGAAATCACAGAAACCACAGGAAAGTGGATTTTTAGGAACTAACTTAAAAACTGTTAGAAATCCCCGAGGGGACTGCCTTGGGGGCAGAAACCTTGGGAAGAGGGCCAAAACAGAGCACTGGGGAGCAAGTTAGACCTGTCCCCTCTGTTAGTTGAAGAGAATGCCTGCCCTACCCCTTCTGAATCTGGGACATTGAGTCAACAAGGACACTGAGCTAAGTGCCCAAAGCCCTGTTGGTGAGAAAGGCTGCTGAGAGTACATATTCACTCCTGCTTATCAAATGGTAGATAATATCTGCTGTAGAGACATGATTTGTTTTAGAATTCTGGGAGTCTGCCCTGAACTGCTGGAGGCTTCATATAGTATCCTTAGCCAATACCCTATTGACCTCAAATACCTCTCTAGGTATTATCTCTGCTGGGTCATATAATCCAAGCTACCAAGAGGACCTGTTATGAAGCCTTTTCCCATTCTGGGCTAACATCTTTTGAATCTTTTGAGTTACCTGACAAATGGATTAAAACATCATTCCCAAGTATAATATATGCTATTTTCCAATTTGAAGGAGGACTACCGCTGTGCTTCTTTCTTAGTGGTAGAGGGTTTAAGATGCAATAACTTGTACTCTGTTGTAGAGAAGATATCGCAAGATGCCCCATAGTGTTGCATGCCTAAAAACTTCACTAATGCAGAAGCTTCCTGAATTTTCATGATGTTATCTCCTACTCTCTGGGTTACGTGTGTCTAATGAGATCGTCTACATCTTGCCCACCACATCCAATGTTTACCTCACGGTGATTAACAAAAAGCAAACAAAACGAAGATTTCCTCACCTATAATGTTGGCAAAATTTACAAAATGACTTAATGATTTACACTTCTTGAGTTTTCCAGGATTTGGGGAACTGTCTCTCCTAAGCATTTACAGTGAAACTATAACTTGGTACATTTCTGTAGGCAGTATAACAATATCTGTATTTGATGCCTATAATGTATATACATATTTATATGCACATATACACATATATAATTAGAAATTATAATGTGGATATATATACACACATAAAACATAAATATAAAATCTGCATATCTTTTGATCCAGTGATCTCATTTGTCTGTCTATCCTAGAGAAATGTAAGGGCAAAGAAATGCATGCAAAAAAACTTGCATTGTGGTACTATATATAAGAAATTTTAAAAGGGGAACAAACTGAATGCCTCTTAATTAGGACTTGTAAATAAATTATGATAACACATACATAATTTCATACAATGAAATATTATGCCACCACTAAAAATTATATTGCAGTTATTTTAAACTGCTGTGGAGCAAAATAAAAATTTTATAAAAAACCCACTTCCTCAGGAAGTCATCCCTTACTCCTTAGGTTAAATACAATTCCTTGCAATATGCATACCTTCCTGGACTCTTCATATTACAACACCAACTTCTATTGAAATTCTTGTTGAATATCTGTCTTTACACCTATACAGTAAGGTTCAGGATACGGCTTGTTTATACCTGTCTCAGTTCTTATAACTATGCATATTAGATTCAATTAAATGAATGTGACTTTAATAGCATATTCCCATTTATGTAAAACATGTGTGCACAGTTGTATATATGCATAGCGAGATGCCTAGAGGGATGTTCATTGAAATGTAGGCAAGGTTATTTCTGGGTGGTAGGTTTTGAGTAATTTCCTTCTTTGTACTCTTCTGTGCTTTATTAGCCTTTAAAATTAATATTAACCATTTTCCACAAAGTAATTAAGATCACTTCATCATATTTTACATAAGACTCAGTATTTTTGGTGCTATAGATGATAGTGCTTTTCTCATAATAAAATATATTTTGTGTGATTACAATCCAACATACTGTTCTTATTTCTCCTCTACCACACAGGTAGCAAGCTACATGGTATCAGACCGAAACAATGACTCCAGGAAGCAGCGAGTCCTGCTGAGTCAATCATCCTCCTCTGTCATTATCACAGCCAGCTGAGCTTAAGTGATTCTCTGAGTTGGCTGCTGAGTCAATGAGGGGGTGGGCAGACCACTGTGTGTTATTTCTCGAAAGTATACCGTCTTAAGATTCCAGCAAAAACCTGAACTGAGAAGGTCTGCCTCTTTCTCCTACCTGTTCTACACTCATGCCTGCAAAATAAAATTTAGGTGGCTATGTCAATGAGGACAATCTAGATTATGCTGCAATAACAACTCCAAAATTCAAATGACTTAAAACAACAAAGTGCTGTTTGTATCATCCTCACTCCAGGACAAGAATGATGGAACAACAGTTAACTGGAGCATTGCTTTTCACCCATGAGGGAGGGAAAGATAGAGGTGACATAATGCACCCAGTTCTTGAAAATCCTCCCCAGAACAAGCATTATTCTACTCAAATTTTACTAATCAAAATTTTCTATGTGCTCAAAAGGAGAACCAGAAATATTTGTTTTCTGACAATAACTATCACAGTAGCATAGTCTTTTATACACTCAAGCTAATTTTTTAAATCATTTTTTAATTTATTTTCAGCATAACAGTATTGTTTTTGTACCACACCCAGTGCTCCATGCAGTCTGTGCCCTCTCTAATACCCACCACCATGTTCCCCCAACCTCCCACCCCCCACCTCTTCAAATCCTTCAGATTGTTTTTCAGAGTCCATAGTCTCTCATTGTTCACCTCCCCTTCCAATTTCCCCCAACTGCCTTCTCCTAACTCCCCATGTCCTCCATGCTATTTGTTATGCTCCACAAATAAGTGAAACCGTATGATAATTGACTCTCTCTGCTTGACTTATTTCACTCAGCATCATCTCTTCCAGTCCTGTCCATGTTGCTACAAAAGTTGGGTATTCATCCTTTCTGATGGAGGCATATCCATAGTGTATGTATACACTATACTATGTATACACATAGTATACACTATGGAGGCACTCCATAGTGTATATGGACCACATCTTCCTTATCCACTCGTCCACTGAAGGGCATCTTTGTTCTTTCCACAGTTTGGCGACCGTGGCCATTGCTGCTATAAACATTGGGGTACAGATGGCCCTTCTTTTCACTACATCTGTATCTTTGGGGTAAATACCCAGTAGTGCAATGGCAGGGTCATAGGGAAGTTCTATTTTTAATTTCTTGAGGAATTCAACAACCTTATTTCTAGGTCATGTTAACCACACATTCATTAAAGTAATTTTCTATATGTCTACTGTATGTTTCAAGGCTATGCTATCTACCAAGAATATGGTAGACTGATATTATAGACTTGATAGCTGCACAGTCTTTAATAATGCTTGTTTTATCACATGTGACCAAAAAACTGCATCCACCTTTGCAAAACAGTTGACAAAACTCCATTATAAACCAGAGCTGTAAAAACACCCTAAAAGTCTTTCTTTAAAGTAAAGCTGACAAATGAATGGACCAAAATGTATGGCAAAGAGGTATGAGTTGGAATTACACATACTGAATGCAGGAGAGCAAAGTGCGAAGTCCTAAAAGGTCCACTACAGGCAGAAGTGAGTAATGGAACAATAGCTGTGCCACCCTTTGTAGCGGCCTCCACATTTTCACTTGAGCTGGGAACCAGGCTGTACATCCACTATACGTCTGGCAAATCAAATAGGGTGGGTGCGGAACCATGTCCTCATTGTAGTCTTGAGGAATGAAAGCTGGAAGACCATTGGACATTTCCTTCTGACTCCAGATTAAGCCCATATCGAAGACCTGGGTTGTCACAGTCATTGCCTCAGGCTGGAAGGCCCATTACAATATTGAAGCAGCCACATTTTCTTCAGGCTCTAAAAATTCTGCTCTCCAATGGAAACTTCTGCTAGGATAATGAATAAATCCCTGCGTGTGGCTGGGAGGCCGCTTTCCAAAATGCTGGTACACATTTTCTGTTAGAAGTGTGATGGGTAGGAGGCTTTGGGGTAGCATTATCTGTGGTAAAAAGTTATGGTTTTGTCAAGGATGTAATGAGATATGTTGTGTCAATTTACAGTTTATTCATGTACTTGATTACATGGCCAGTTCTACTTGGTATTTATGTACCCTGTGAGAGACTGTGGTGGAAGCCGTGTGGCACAGAAGTGGGGATTACACCCTGGTTTTTGGCCCCAGTTCACTGTGTGGGTAATATTGCTCCCTTTGTCACCATCAGAAGCCTTGTTTCTAAATTCGCAAATGGTTACATAGTTTCACAACTTGATGAGTACGAACAACTGTCATATCTTAAGGACAGAACGTTCTTCTCTTTCAAACCACATAAGAATGAACTGCTGATGGTTGCTCTGGGATTTTTAATGGTGATAGTAAGCCCTGAAATTACTATTCTGGACCAGTATCGCCCACTATCTCTTTTGCCAAGTTGACTAAAGGTCGCCTAATTTTTCTTCATTAAAACATGAAGTGTCCCGGAAAAATGTGAAATTGTTGCTAAATGAAAACCAGTTAAAAAGTTGAGGCCAAAAATTGTTGGCAACCTTTATGCTGAATTATGCAGTCTGCACATTGCAGGCAGCCTGTGGGTCCTGAGGCTGTCACAAATAACAGGGGGAATGTGACTTTTTCTCCCTACAGGAAGGACCTCTGCCCAGTGGTCTGGGCCCTGGGCCATGGCTGAACCTTACTGCTTCTCCCAAGGAAAGCTTTCTGTTTCATCCACAGATGGAACTGTTATGATGTTGAGAATACATATTTATTTAATTAGCTTTTCTAAGCATGAAACAGCTTGGCTCTTTACAGGTCCGTACCTGTATCTTTATTCTTCAGGATTCACAATGGTGAAGGCTGTTTTTCTCAATGTCATTGCTCTTTCATGGTGCTCTTCCTTGTTCTCCTCGCACTCCTGGGCACTCAGGGTGTATGTGCCATCATGGCTTCCAGCAGAGTCTTCCTGCAGTGCCCATACACTGTTCCCTTCCATCATTTCTTCCACTTCCGGGTGCCCAGGTCCGGGTCTTATAGCTAAGTGACCTGCCCTGCTGTGATGAATCAGATCTTCATTACGCATCAGGCATTCACCCAAGCCTGTAGCTCAAAGTAAGTAAAGTAAGCCTGACATGACACATTTGCAGTACAACAAAATTCTTTAATACTTTAATCCAAAAAAAGTGGTGATCAATGGGAATTCAGAGACTAAGAATGTGGTGATGTCTAGGTTTGGGATTGTGGAGAAGGTTCAAGGACTTTTTCAATTAAGTCTCACTTAAGTTGGCATTGCACATGGGTGGAGTTGATTAAACAGAATTCTGCTGTTGTTCTCAGGCACAGATTTCCCTATCATGAACATGCTTGCTGAAAAGGGATGCTTTGCTTTATTTAGCTGCTTCAGGTACCATACTATACACTGTCTTAGAGTAACCATTTAGATTGTAGTACAGATCTTTCTGTGCACTGACTACTGTGAAAGAGGTATTCAAATTTTATACACTTTAAGGAGGGAATTAGACACTTCCTGTACGTGTTTACTGTGTGCCTACCTATAAATTTCCCTTTGGTCTGTATAATGCCCAGCCCAATGAACCTGATTCAGGAATGTCTCATCTAGATGTTTTCTGATAAGAGTTATAAAGATATAGGACAGTCTCTATTACACCTGGGAGATTCTATTGCCTTTTTTTTTTCCTTGCTTTAAAGTGATTTGAGACATATAGCTTGGTCTTGGGAATATGGGGACCCAAATCAACATGTGACAATGTAAAAGAACAAAGCCAAACATTCCAAACTCATTAGATGCAAAAACTTCCAAATTCACTGGATGCAAAATTTCAGGTTACGAAGTTTTATATATAGAATGACTTCAACAACTTAAAAAATGATATACGTAGATTAAAAATTCCTAAATATTAAAAGTGGTTATTATTGGGATAGTGAGAGTAGAGGTGATTTAGAACTTCTTTTTATTAATCTTATTGTTCCTTATGTTCCAGAGCAGGTTTATGTTAAAGAAGAAAATAAATGTTGCTTTAAAACAAAAAACATGATTCTGGAGTGATGAAGGCTTTATTCCAGTCTTGGCTCCAATAAAAATGGATTTCAAATGTAAAAGAGGTTGATTCCAATGAGACTATTCTGAGATTCAAATGAGAAACAAATACAAAAGCACTGTAAAAAATATAAAGGGACTAAAGGGGTCTCTCAAACATCCCCAAAGGCACATGGCAGCAAAGCCAGAAATGACTCCTGTGCTTACCTACCTGCCCCTGGATCAGATGGGTCTGAGAGTAAAGCAAAAGTTGAGTTGCTATAACTAAACTGTAAGGTCAGAGCAGGAAATGCAAGGTTTACTTGCTGCCGAACTTTCTGAGTTCTTTTTGCCTCACTTACTCTCCCCCTACCTTTGACAGGATTGGTCTCAAAAAATGGGGCCAGACAGACTGTAAAAATGAGTTCTCAGCAATGAGACTGGAGAATTGTGGGGAAAAGGCAACCAGTAGATCACTATAGAATTTTTTTTTAATTGTTTAGGTTTTCTAAAACTTATTTTAGAGAGAAAGAGAGAGAGAGAGAGAGAGTGTGTGTGTGTGTGTGTGTGTGTGTGTGTGCGCGCGCGCGCGCGCTGGGGTGGAGGAGGGACAGAGGGAGCAAGAGTCTTCTTTTTCTCCTGGTGCTTATTTATTTATTTATTTATTTTTGATTAGCCAACATACAGTACATCATTAGTTTTTGATATAGTATTCAACTATTCATTAGTTGCTTTTAATACCCAGTGCTGAGAGTAGAGTAGGCAGGAGCTCCATCTCAGGATCCTGAGATCATAACCTCAGCCTAAATCAAGAGTGGGAGGCTTAACTGTGCTACCCAGTTACCTCTGAAATTTTTTTTTTTAAATAATGAAATGTTGGGGACAGTTTCCATAAATGTCTTCTTGCTTTGCAGGACTCTTAAAATCAGTTTCAATAGTTATGTTTTAAGACATGGGCCTGCTTTAGTTTGTGTGCTAATGAGCCCATGCTATGACAAATGTACCTTGGCAGTCCTCTTAGACAGTGGAATCCCAGGGGCAAGTACCAGCAGGAGCAGCAGGTGTACAAATGATCCAGGGATCAAGCAAAGCAAGGGATTCATCTGGTAGTTTTTCATCATGCAGAGGGGGAAAAAAAAAAAAAAAAAAAAAACAACTAGTGATGGGGGGGTGCATAAAATATGAGGGTCAAGGAAAGAAAAACAAGCTGTTGGGCCATGATTCATGAAGGATGATTGCCTAAAAGCCCAGCTTGAGAAGCAATGCAGTCTTTACTGGACACAGTAAGGAAAGTAAAACAGGCCCCTCATTGGTTCAGCCTACATCCCCATATGCTTAGTGATGCCATCAGCAGCAGCAATACCACACTTGGTCTATTGAGCATTTTTACTTTCATCTCCCTCCTTTCCATGGGAATGTGCTTTCTCAGACACATCTGGCCATGAAGAACTCGGGGCTGTTCAAACTGTTCTAAGCAAAGGAGTTTTTCTGGTAAAGCTTCAATGTGGGACTCCCAACATGTTAACAACTACAGTAGAGTAAAGCTTCATGGAAAATCTAATCAAAACTAAGGCAAACTATTCTCTCATTTATCATGGCATCCATATTTCTTTCTAAGCCCATTATACTTTCTATACTCTGACCTCTCATTATATTAACAAGTTTTTGTGGCTTATTCATTGCTCCTGGGTCCTCAAATTTTGTCTTACACATGGCTCCACCTTGTCATGGCTACCTGGGATGTGGGTAGGACAGATTTATTTAAAAGGGATGTGACCAGGGCAGTCAGTAACTAGTGTACATTATGTTTATCAAAAATTGCAACCTTCAGTGGGGGAAACAGTCAGGAAAAGATAAACTCCATAAGGACAAAAACTAGTCTATCTTTTTTTTTTTAATTTTTAAATAAACATATAATGTATTTTTATCCCCAGTGGTACAGATCTGTGAATCGCCAGGTTTACACATTTCACAGCACTCATCATAGCACATACCCTCCCCAATGTCTACATCCCCACCACCCTCTCCCATCCCCCATCCCCACAGCAACCCTCAGTCTGTTTTTTGAGATTGAGTCTTTTATGGTTTGTCTCCCTCCCAATCCCATCTTCTTTCATTTCTTCTTTTCCTACCCCCAAACCCCCCACATTGCATCTCCACTTCCTCGTATCAGGGAGATCATATGATAGTTGTCTTTCTCCAATTGACTTATTTCGCTAAGCATAATACCCTCTAGTCCCATCCACGTCATCACAAATGACAAGATTTCATTTCTTTTGATGGCTGCATAGTATTCCATTGTATATATATACCACATCTTCTTTATCCATGTCCATCCTAGATGGACATCTAGGTTCTTTCCATAGTTTGGCTATTCTGGACATTGCTGCTATAAACATTTGGGTGCATGTGCCCCTTCGGAGCACTACGTTTGTATCTTTAGGATATATACCCAGTAGTGCAATTGCTGGGTCATAGGGTAGCTCTATTTTAAGTTTTTTGAGGAATCTCCATGCTGTTTTCCAGAGTGGTTGCACCAGCTTGCATTCCCACCAACAGTGTAGGAGGGTTCCCCTTTCTCCGCATCCTCGCCAGCATCTGTTATTTCTTGAGTTGTTAATTTTAGCCATTCTGACTGGTGTGAGGTGGTATCTCATTGTGGTTTTGATTTGTATTTCCCTGATGCCGAGTGATGTGGAACATTTTTTCATGTGTCTGTTGGCCATCTGGATGTCTTCTTTGCAGAAATGTCTGTTCATGTCCTCTGCCCATTTCTTGATTGGATTATTTGTTCTTTGGGTGTTGAGTTTGCTAAACTCTTTATAGATTTTGGAAAGTAGCCCTTTATCTGATATGTCATTTGCAAATATCTTCTCCCTTTCTGTCAGTTGTCTATTGGCTTTGTTAACTGTTTCCTTTGCTGTGCAAAAGCTTTTGATCTTGATGAAATCCCAATAGTTCATTTTTGACCTTGCTTCTGTTGCCTTTGGCAATGTTCCTAGGAAGAAGTTGCTGCAGTTGAGCTCAAATTGGTTGCTGCCTGTGTTCTCCTTAAGGATTTTGATGGGTTCCTTTCTCACATTGAGGTCTTTCATCCATTTTGACTCTATTTTCATGTGTGGTGTAAGGAAATAGTCCAATTTCATTTTTCTGCATGTGGCTGTCCAATTTTCCCAGCACCATTTGTTGAAGAGACTGTCTTTTTTCCATTGGACATTCCTTCCTGATTTGTCGAAGATTAGTTGACCATAGAGTTGAGGGTCTATTTCTGGGCTCTCTATTCTGTTCCATTGATCTATGTGTCTGTTTTTGTGCCAGTACCATGCTGTCTTGATGATGACAGCTTTGTAATAGAGCTTGAAGTCTGGAATTGTGATGCCACCAACTTTGGCTTTCTTTTTCAATATGCCTTTGGCTATTCGAGGTCTTTTCTGGTTCCATATAAATTTTAGGATTATTTGTTCTATTTCTTTGAAAAAAATGGATGGGATTTTGATAGGGATTGCATTAAATGTGTAGATTGCTTCAGGTAGAATAGACATTTTCACAATATATATTCTTCCAATCCATGAGCATGGAACATTTTTCCATTTATTTGTGTCTTCCTCAATTTCTTTCATGAGTACTTTATAGTTTTCTGAGTATAGATTCTTTGCCTCTTTGGTTACATTTATTCCTAGGTATCTTATGGTTTGGGGTGCAATTGTAAATGGGAATGACTCCTTAATTTCTCTTTCTTCTGTCTTGTTGTTAGTGTAAAGAAATGCAACTGATTTCTGTGCATTGATTTTATATCCTGACACTTTACTGAATTCCTGTACAAGTTCTAGCAGTTTTGGAGTGGAGCCTTTTGGGTTTTCCACATATAGTATCATATCATTTGCAAAGAGTGATATTTTGACTTCTTTACCAATTTGGATGCCTTTAATTTCTTTTTGTTGTCTGATTGCTGAGACTAGGACTTCTAGTACTATGTTGAATGGCAGTGGTGATAACGGACATCCCTGCCGTGTTCCTGACCTTAGCTGAAAAGCTTTCAGTTTTTCTCCATTGAGAATGATATTTGCAGTTTTTCATAGATGGCTTTGATGATATTGAGGTATGTGCCCTCTATCCCTACACTTTGAAGAGTTTTAATCAGGAAGGGATGCTGCACTTTGTCAAATGCTTTTTCAGCATCTATTGAGAGTATCATGATTCTTGTTTTTATTAATATATTGTATCACATTGATGGATTTGTGGATGTTGAACCAACCTTGCAGCCCTGGAATAAATCCCACTTGGTCGTGGTGAATAATCCTTTTAATGTACTGTTGGATCCTACTGGCAGTATTTTGGTGAGAATTTTCGCATCTGTGTTCATCAAGGATATTGGTCTATAATTATCTTTTTTGATGGGATCCTTGACTGGTTTTGGGATCAAGGTGATGCTGGCCTCATAAAATGAGTTTGGAAGTTTTCCTTCCATTTCTATTTTTTGGAACAGTTTCAGGAGAATAGGAATTAATTCTTCTTTAAATGTTTGGTAGAATTCCCCTGGGAAGCCGTCTGGCCCTGGACTTTTGTTTGTTTGGAGATTTTTGATGACTGTTTTAATCTCCTTACTGGTTATGGGTCTGTTCAGGTTTTCTATTTCTTCCTGGTTCAGTTGTGGTAATTTGTATGTCTCTAGAAATGTATCCATTTCTTCCAGATTGTTGAATTTGTTGGCGTAGGGTTGCTCATAGTATGTTCTGATAATTGTTTGTATTTCTTTGGTGTTGGTTGTGATCTCTCCTCTTTCATTCATGATTTCATTGATTTGGGTCCTTTCTCTTTTCTTTTTGATAAATCTAGCCAGGGGCTTGTCAATCGTATTAATTCTTTCAAAGAGCCAGCTCCTAGTTTCTTTGATTTGTTCTAGTGGTTTTTTTTTTTTTTTTTTGGTTTCTATTTCATTGATTTCTGCTCTGATCTTTATGATTTCTCTTCTCCTGCTGGGTTTAGGGTTTCTTTCTTGTTCTTTCTCCAGCTCCTTTAGGTGTAGTGTTAGGTTGTGTATTTGAGACCTTTCTTGTTTCTTGAGAAAGGCTTGTACTGCTATATATTTTCCTCTCAGGACTGCCTTTTTTGTGTCCCACAGATTTTGAACCATTGTGTTTTCATTATCATTTGTTTCCATGAATTTTTTCAATTCTTCTTTAATTTCCTGGTTGACCCATTCATTCTTTAGAAGGATGCTGTTTAGTCTCCATGTATTTGGGTTCTTTCCACATTTCCTCTTGTGATTGAGTTCTAGCTTCAGAGCATTGTGGTCTGATAATATGCAGGTAATGAACCCAATCTTTTGATACCGGTTGAGACCTGATTTATGACCCAGGATGTGGTCCATTCTGGAGAATGTTCCATGTGCACTAGAGAAGAATGTGTATTTTGTTATTTTGGGATGGAATGTTCTGAATATATCTGTGACATCCATCTGGTCCAGTGTGTGATTTAAGGCCTTTATTTCCTTGTTGACCTTTTGCTTAGATGATCTGTCCATTTCATTGAGGGGAGTGTTAAATCCCCTACTATTATTGTATTATTGTCGATGTATTTTTTTGATTTTGTTATTAATTGGTTTATATAGTTGGCTACTCTCATGTTAGGGGCATAGATATTTAAAATTGTTAGATCTTCTTGTTGGACAGACCCTTTGAGTATAATATAGTGTCCTTCCTCATCTCTTATTATAGTCTTTGGCTTAAAATCTAATTGATCTGATATAAAGATTGCCACCCCAGCTTTCTTCTGATGTCCATTAGCAGGTATATTGTTTTCCACCCCCTCATTTTAAATCTGGAGGTGTCTTCGGGTCTAAAATGAGTTCTTGTAGGCAACATATTGATGGGTTTTGTTTTTTTATCCATTCTGATACCCTGTATCTTTTGATTGGGGGCATTTAGCCCATTAACATTCAGGGTAACTATTGAGAGATATGAATTAAGTGCCATTGTATTTCCTGTAAGGTGACTATTACTATATATTGTCTCTGTTCCTTTCTGATCTACTACTTTTAGGCTCTCTCTTTGCTCAGAGGACCCCTTTCAATATTTCCTGTAGAGCTGGTTTGGTGTTTGCAAATTCTTTCAGTTTTTGTTTGTCCTGGAAGTTTTTTTATATCTCCTTCTCTTTTCAATGATAGCCTAGCTGGATATAGTATTCTTGCCTGCATGTTTTTCTCATTTAGTGCTCTGAATATATCATGCCAGTTCTTTCTGGCCTGCCAGGTCTCTGTGGATAAGTCCACTGCCAATCTAATGTTTTTACCCTTGTATGTTACAGATTTCTTTTCCTGGGCTGCTTTCAGGATTTTCTCTTTGTCGCTAAGACTTTTAAATTTTACTATCAGGTGAAGGGGTGTGTACCTATTTTTATTGATGTTGAGGGGCGTTCTTTGCATCTCCTCGACTTTGATGTTTGTTCCCTTTGCCATATTAGGGAAATTCTCTACAATAATTCTCTCCAATATACCTTCTGCTCCCCTCTCTCTTTCTTCTTCTGGAATCCCAATTATTCTAATGTTGTGCCGTCTTATGGTGTCACTTACCTCTCGAATTCTTTCCTCGTCATCCAGTATTTGTTTGGCTCTCTTTTGCTCAGCTTCTTTATTCTCTGTCATTGGGTCTTCTATGTCACTAATTCTTTCTTCTGCCTCATTAATCCTAGCAGTAAGAGCTTCCATTTTTGATTGCACCTCATTAATAGCTTTTTTGATTTCAACTTGGTTATATTTTAGTTCTTTTATTTCTCCAGAAAGGGCTTTTTATCTCTCCAGAGAAGGTTTCTCTAATATCTTCCATACCTTTTTCGAGCCCGGCTAGAACCTTGAGAATCATCCTTCTCAACTCTAGATCTGTCATATTACCAATGTCCATATTGATTAGGTCCCCAGCCTTCAGTACTGCCTCTTGTTCTTTTTTTTTGTGGTGAGTTTTTCCTCCTTGTCATTTTGTCCAGATAAGATTTGCTTTCTCCTCCTCTGGAATTCCGCTGTTCTCCTTCGTGGGTGAAGTTGGTCTTGGCTGGGTTTCTTGTTGATCTTCTGGAGGAGGGGCCTATTGTAGTGATTCTCAAATGTCTTTGCCGGAGTCGGAATTGCCCCGCCCTTATCAGGGGCCAGGCTAAGTAATCCGCTCAGGTTTGCTTTCGGGAGCTTTTGTTCCCTGAACGCTTTCCATAGAGTTCTGGAGGACCGGAATGATAATGGCGGCCTCCCAATCTCTGGCCCGGAGGAGCCGAGAGCTCGGGTTCCTGCTCCTCAGTGCACCTTCAGAGAAAAGCGCCCAACCGCCTCTGCCTCCCTGGCCTCTGGTCACACTTGGAGAAAATCGCTCATACAATCACGCTTGGAGAAATGCGCTTGGTCTCTTCTGTCTCCCTGGCCTCCAGCCGTGCGCTTGGAGAAAAGTGCTCAGTCACTCTATCTCCCTGGCCTCCGGCCGTGCTCCGAGCTCACCCAGCCTGTGCCTGGTTCAAGGTAACCCCAAGCTGAGAGTTCACTCCTCAGCTTTGTTGCTGTAGCCGGCTTCCCTGCTCTAATACCTGTAAGCTCTGTGACACTCAGACACCCCCCGGTCCTTCTGTGACCCCACGGGACCTGGGGATACGCTGACCCCGTGTGGGTTTCCCCCAGTTTAGCCTCTGGAGTGATGCCCCTCAGTGAAGCAGACTTTTAAAAGTCCTGATTTAGTGCTCCGTTGCTCTGCTGCTCGCCGGGAGCTGACCCCTCCCCCCGCAGTCTATCTTCCCATCGCTTTAGATTCACTTCTCCGTAGGTCCTACCTTTCAGAAAGTGATCGATTTTCTGTTTCTAGAATTGTTGCTCTTCTCTTCGATTTCCCGTTGGATTTGTAGGTGTTTGCAATGGTTAGATAAGCTATCTAGCTGATCTGCTACCTGATGTTGTCTCAGCCTGCTACTTCTCCGCCATCTTGACTCCTCCCCCAGGACTAGTCTATCTTACTCATCACAGAAATCCACAGTGACTAAAATAGTGTTGAGTACATAGCGACTAAGTGATTAAATGAAGACTTTCAGAAAGCATTTAGTGCTTATTCTTGTAAGCAAAACATTGTTCTTGGTAATAGAGAGAAGGGATAAAAGAGCATTTTAAGAAGTAGAATTCCTGCCTTTAAGTTCTAATCTAATTGAAAAAATAAGTCATGAAGATAAAATTATAAAGGTATAATGTATTTATCAGTAATGGTCCCAAAGGAAATAAATCATACTTAATGGCACAATAGAGGAGAGTTTAATTAAAAACTGTATATAAAAACGTAAAGGACACAAACAAGGATTGGTATATCATTGGAGAGTTAGCAGGAGATCAAAGATGTTATCATCCCTTGATCTGAAGATACAAAGGGAAGGAGAAGTTACTAGAATGGTAAAAAGAAGCTGTGACTGTGTAAGCTGGCTACTGGACAGGCCCCGTGGCCTTTCGTGGATGAAGTTGGGAAGCTGGGAGAATGAAAACCCTGACTTATCCACCTCTATCCTCTAATTTCTTAACTGTGCAACCTGCTAACTAACCCACCATCTTTTTTCTTTAAAGAGGCAGTGGAGGGGCACCTGGGTGGCTCAGTTGTTGGGTGTCTGCCTTTGGCTTGGGTCGTGGTCTCAGGGTCCTGGGATCAAGCCCCGCATCAGGCTCCCTGCTCTGTGGGGAGTGTGCTTCTCCCTCTCCCTCCTCTCCTGCTTGTGTTTCCTCTCTCACTATCTCTCTCTGTCAAATAATTAAACAAAATCTTTAAAAAAATAAAAAATAAAATAAAAAGGCAGTGGAACTCAAGGCAGTATATAAAGTTAACTCTCTGGCAAGAGAAGGATGAAGAAAAAGTGAAAATATCTGGCAAAGTGGTGGGTATTATTCTTTCAGTGTTCTGATATTCAATATCCAACTTGGGGTGGGGAAGTTCCTTTCACACCAACAAGCAATTCTCAGATACCAGCAGGGTGTCCTCCAACTCAGGATGCCAGTCATAAGCCCAGGTTGCCTGTGCTTCTAAGAGACCCGCTACAGGTTGGAGGTTCCCATATCACCATATCACCTCATTAACACAACAAAAGGCATGACTACCACTCTCTAAGTTTAGGAAGTTCCAAGGGTTTTGGGAGCTGTATGAAAGGAACTGTGGATTAACACCAAATATATACGAGAAATATATTTTGGTCATCTGAATGACTAAATATGTCTTTCTCATAAATCATAATATCACAATTATTAATGTGATTTTTCTTTTCCCTCTTATTGCACATGATTAATTCCTTTTCCAGACAGAAGCATATTGTTAACACAGAGAAGCAAACAGGAATAGGCCATCTTTCTGCTCCCAACTCAAAACTGACTCTTGTTCTGTCTATGCGAGTGAATAATCTTGGAAGTCAGGCTTTGAGTAAAAAGAGGTTCTTAATTCCAAAAGTTACATGTATAGTTCAAAAACAAATCTTAGAGGTTGAAATGCTGACTTTTGCCATTATCAATACTATAGATAAGAATGGAAATTTTTTTTCCAATAAAGCCTGGCAGGAGATGGTAGAGGGAGAAGCAAGAGTCAGAGAGAGTTCTGACTTGTTTACCTGTTCCTGCTTAGCCAAACCTTGAGGCAGGACATTGTAGGGAAAACATCCAAATAAATTTGTGAAGAAGTTTCAGAGGTTGACAGAGGGAGGAGGGATAGTTTTGTATTTCTCAGAGCACAGGCAGAGCATATTTTTGTAAATTCTGAGGCAAAGAGTTATTATTAGCATAATAACACAGGGAAAACGGGTGGTACCTAGATAATAGCTCAGAAATGTGAGATACAGGTCCAGGTAGGTGAGCCAGGGGACAGCTGTAGAGGGCCCTGCACAATTAAGCATGGTATAGAGAAGTCAGCTGCGATTTTTAGGCCTCTCCTGGTGTCCCCAAATCAGAAGAGGTTGAGCATGGAATGAGGGAGTGGGCCACCATGACAAGAACCTTATTACTCAAGGCTGTGGTAGGAACTCTGGAGCTCAACATCATGCTCTACAAACGTTAGATTCAACAAGTTGCACCATAGAAAATACCAGCATAAGAGGCCCAAGGTCAAGCAATATCAACCAGCTAACTTTAGACATAGGGAAGAACACACAGCAGAACTTATATAAAGACATGAGACCATCTCAACTCTGTGAAAAAACACAAGCCTTCTCGTGTGTGTTTGTGTGTGTGTGGTATGACCAGCAGAGGTTGGGTTGAGGGAGAGAAGAGAAAATACCCTTCGCTCCCTGAACAAACTAAGTTACCCAGAAAAATATCTTTTTTGTTTTTTAAACAAGAGTCTAAATTTCCTAATTTCCTTTGGTTGGCAAGTTTAGAACTCTATCTGTACCACTATTTCCCTTCACTGGAGACGGAAAGATAGATTGATAAATATTTAGAAGATAAAAATGATTTATTAGATTGGGATGATAGACAAAATGGAGGTAAGATTTCCAACTAGTGAAAAAAAAGTGTTTTGGCATTTGAATAAAACAAAAGTACTAAATGAAAAAAAAAAAAGATTTCCAACTAGCTTCATCTTTGGTTGACTGATGGAACCACCAAAAAAAAAGCATATTTAGGTAGAGAGATTACGAGTTTGAATGTACATACAAATGAGACTGACTGCCTGTGGGACATCTGGACATCCAGATGGATACAGGCAATCAACCATAAGAAATTAAGGCTTAAAATAGAGGTCTACGCTATGATTATAGACATGTTAGCAGTTCAATAGCCATAAGAAATAGCTGCTGTCAATGAGTACTTATTTGGAGGCAAATCTCATACTAAGCACTTGGCAAGTATTGTCACATTTGATCCTCATTAATAAAATAGGTTATACAAAGGTTTAGAGGTTCGACCTCCTACATAAAGTCAACAGCTAGTAAATAGTATAAAGTTTAAACTCCATTTTTATTCCAAACTCATGTTTTATGCATCACCCTAGCCCTGAGAAACCCTAAGAGCAGATATGAGAAATAAGGGGACCAGTGGGCCAAGAGTAGAGACCTGTGAAGCACAAGCATTTAAAGTGTGTGAAGAGAAACAAACGACAACAAATGAGCGAGAGAAAAACAAACCAAAAGGCCAAAGAAAAACCAGGAAAGTGTGGGGTATAAAGCACCAAGACAATGGACTATTTCAAATTGGAAGTCAGATCAAGGTCATCAAATTCCACATGAGAAATTGGGCAGGCCCAGCAGCAATCCACCGTAAGACAGAAGTGATACATCCTAGACTGAACATAGGTAGGATGAGAACACAGCAACCTGCATGAGCAAGAAGGCCAGACCCCCATTTTACCTACTGTGGGTGGACCCGTATGGCAGCCATACTCAGCTGCTACGTATGGCTGAAGGATGAGGAAAAAGCCTGAACTTGGCTGATGAGTGGATGGCTTGATATGTGGGCAAAATACAAAATTGGCTGACAGCTGCACTGCAGCTTCATTTGGGGCAGAGAGATTGAGAGGCAAGGAAAGCTGCTCAACAGGCTGAGTCTTTAGATGATGCAGCTGGTCATCTGCTTTGGTGGGAGGACAAGTGTACCTGTGTTTGAATGTATAGAAACTAACTAGCAGTAGTGACTGGCCTGATCAGCTGTTCAAAGACCTGAAAGGAGAAAGAGTGGAAAATAGAAAAAGGGAGGCTTGAGGTAGAAGGCACATGGATGGCCATGAAAGAGTGGACATGGCATAAAGATCACTGTGACATGTGTCAGCACCCACCAGAGAGCATACACAGTGGAAGGGCCTCCAAATGTAGAAAAGTAGCTTTGGCCTGCTGATGTTAGATAGATTTTGTCAACAGCCACCCACCACCCTGGTGCAGGCATGATGACCCCACAAACCAAATGTTCATGGTGGCAAAGATGAAGACAATGTACAAATCAGCATGAACAGCCACTTACTGAGCCAATTTAGTTACATCTGCCTCTAAATTTTCACCTTCCCAGCAATAAAAGCCAATAGTGAGACCTCAGAATGTCATTATTCCTCAAAGAAACCAACCACCCACTTGGAGGAAAGTCTCAAGTAGTAGGTCAGGATCAGATTGTCAAATTCAGCAAAGAAAAATCAGGCCCCTTCTGTCCTAAAAGGGTCATCAGGAATACACATCTATTCCAGGTGTGAGTTTGGCTGACTCAACCAACAGCACTATGTGGGGCTTGCATTGTGCCTGGTCCATGGGCACAGAATTCCACAGTACATAGCATCTGACCCAGGACTGTTTCTCACTGAAAGAGGGGCTGATATGGGCCTGTGACCATGGCGCTGCTGATCTCTTCATATACTGTACCACCTAGAAACTGCCAACGTGACAGCAGTGGAATGGCCTGCTAAAGATGCTGCTGATGGGCACGGTCAGAAAGGATGAAAGGATGGAATACTATCCTCCAGTATGCAGAATATGCACAGCATCTGAGCCTTTTCTGTGGTGCTCTGCCCCCAGCAGAAGTATACATGATTTCATGAACTAACCTCTCCCCCCACCTATCATCACCCAGTAAGCTACTTTGTTCTTCCCACCCGGGCAACTCTGGGTTCTGCAGGGTCAGATATCCTGATACTTAAAGAAATCGCAAACTATAGTTGCTACCTGGGTACTCTGGGATGCCTGTGTTCAGGAACAAGGAGGCAAGAAGAATCACTGTCTTGCCAGGGATTTGGTTCCAATCAGTAGAAGAGTTAGGATTGTTATTTCACAGTAAGAACAAACAGGAATGACATATGTGGGAAGCTCAGATGATGCAGGTGTGTGCCCTTTAGTTTTCCTATGCTCAGTTGTAGCTGTGATTAGACTAGTGCAATAATGCAATCTGAGAAGGCTACAGTTACCAGGGGCTCGGACTCCTCAGAAATGAGGAATCCGACCACACCAACCCTTACACAGAGGTGGCAGTTGACAGCAAGGGGAATTTGAATGCATAGAGGAATAGGGAGATAGTGGGTGTCATCCTGCAGGCCCAAGACTAACTGCAGCAATGGGAACTTTGATTTGTTCTGCTGCTCTTTCTCTCTGAGTTTCCCCTCAGAGCCCTGGACAGAAGAGGAGATGTGCCTGGTGCAGGGTGTGCACTGTGGCAGATTTGAAGGTGAGCTGCTCAGATCCTCTTGTCAGAAAGCACCACACGGCTTCCAGGACTATGGTAACTGATGACTTCCAAGTCGTATCTTCTTTAGGATCTGCCTCAGTTTAGAGGCTGTTCATGGGTTGGCAAGCAGCCAATGACTGAACAAGTTGACAGTAGAAGGGCCTAGCCATTTCTGCTCAGAGCAGCCCGTCTCTAATGCTCAATCAAGCTTTGCTCCACACCTCTCTGTTGGACTGGCAGAAACTTTCAGCAGGTATGCATTGTGGTTGAGCCATTCCCTTGTGTAATCATCCCTCCTCTTTTTTTTTTTAATTTTCCTAAGTTTTACTTTCTCTTAAGCCTTCTTCACCTCAAATGCCATCTCAGTGTCTGTTTCCCAGGGAACTCAACAGACAAGAAGGGTAATGGTCTCTCTTCTGCTTCCTGCCACATTGTTTAAGCAACCATTAGACATTTGCCCAGAGGCCAGAAGCTCTCACATTCTGCATTCTTCCTTTGACTGGGTTTGCAAGGCAAGTTGCAGTCTTCCTTGATAAATGAACTCAGAGTCCATTTTGCAGACCTTGCTCTTGCTAAAATAAGTCCCAGTGTCTCAACTGGGGAAGTAGCAGGAAACTACCCTCTTTGTATCACTTTCTAGTTAATGTAGAAATCTTCCTTATTATGCTTCTTTAAAGTAGTTATATACTTTCCAAAATAAAATAATATGAATACACTTAAAAATTCATTTTGAGGGACATCTGGGTGGAGGCTTATTCAGTTAAGTGTCTGTTGATTTCAGCTCTGCTCACGATCTCAGGGTCCTGTGATCGAGACCCAAGACAGGCTCTCCATTCAGAGTCTGTCTGAGGATTCTCTCTCTCCCTTTCCCTTTGTCCCTCCCCCCGACTTGTGCACATGTTCACTCATTCTCTAAATAAATCAATCTTTAAAAGAAATCATTTTGAGCATAGATTTTAAACTAGTTCGATGACCATATGGAAACTTGTGAAGAGATATTCTGAAGTTCAAATAGACGGTATTCATTAGTTTACCCTCCTTCAAAGATCTCCATTATTCCTTTTACTTGATTCACCAAACACAAAACTTCTTTTCCCTCCATTTCCTTCACAGTCTCTCTCCATAGTCAGCACTAAATTCCCCATTGACCCTTCTAAAACATATCTGAGGTAGAGAGGAGAAGAGTGGGAAGGAAGGAGGGAAAGAACTTTGCTTCTGCATTGTATCCATCTGAAGAGCTTCTGACTGAATCTTTTTTCGGCATTAAAAAAAATTCCACTTATGTGGAATTTCAAAGAGGAAAGAAAATACTCTGGACTTGGAGAGTGGAAGAAGCCCACTACAGAATATATGGAGATGAAACAAAGTGATCAAAGTTGATCAAATTTTATTGAGTCTTACCCCTTTAGAATTTAGTCTGAATGAACCAAATATTTTTTATTTTTTTCCACATTCCAAAAAAAAAAAAAAAGGCACAATGAAGGAAAACTTGTAAGAAGAAACCCCCAGAGCTATGCATTATAACCATTTAATATCCATTTTGATTTTTAAATTTTTAATTCCAAAGTAATACTGGCTTACTAGCAAAGTACAGTAGAAATGAGCCATTTCTTCCTAAACCTCTTAATTATAATTCTTTTAATTTTTTTTTCTTTTTTGACCCTTTCATTGATCTAAAGCATACATATAGAAAAGTGCACTACAACATATATACAGACATATATTGGAATATACAGAAACAGTTATACCCCAAAGAATTTTCACAATGTGAACATACCCAGAAATTTCTGTCATGCCTGCTTCAGTCACTGTCCTCCTCCTCCAAGGATAACTACTATCCTAATATCCAATAACATAGGTTAGTTTTGCCTATTTTAATTTTTTATATAAATGAATTCATGCTATATGAATTATTTTCTCTTTGGTTTCTTTGACTTAACAACATGTTTGTGAGTTTTGCCCATATCATTGCATACAGTGGATAGTTTATTTTCATTTGCTGGATGTAATGATAATGATGGTTTATAATAATTGATTATATCACATTTACTTTCAAAATTGCATTTTTACATTCTTGTATATGTCTTTTGGTGCATATATGGATATATTATTGGGTATATACCGACAAATGTAATTTTTATGTAATAAGGTATGTGTATCAGCTCTAATAGATAACAAAACCCAATTTTTCTTTCCTGGTTGTAACAATTTACATTCTTACCATCAATAAGAGTTTTTCAGTTATTTTCCATCTGAAAATTGTAGTCATTTTGGTGAAAACAGAAAGAGAGGAAAGACTAGGGCAAAAAAATATTAAAGTAAATAATGGCTTAATGTTTTTTAATTTCATGAGAACTATAAGCCTACAAATCTAATAATCCCCAAGTAGCAAAAATGCAAGGAAAACCACACCTAGGTACATCAAACCAAATTGCTAAAAACCAACAGGAAAATGTTAAAAGCATTTACTTAACTTCCCCCACCCCCCAAAAAAGACACTTTAGAAATAGGAGAACAAAATAAGAATGACTACTGGGGGTAAAAAAAATAAGGAATGACTACTGAATTCTTCAAACAAACACTATCAGCCAAAGACAATAGGAAGATATCTTTAAAGTGGTTAAAAACCCAGAAATCCATATCTATGTGAAAATATTCTTCAAAAATAAAGGTAGAACAAAGACATGTTCACATAAGCAAATGCCAATAGAATTTGTGGCCAACAGGCCTACACTCATAAATGCTACAGAAAGTTCTTTGAGGAAAAACAAATGATATTAAATGGCAACTCAAATCTTTATGACACCGAAGATTTCCCAAATGGTAAACATGTAGGTAAGTCCAAAATAAGGTTATGTTTCTCATTACTGAACTGTTTTAAAATGTAACTGATTACAGCAAAAATAATAATGTATTCTGAGGTTTAAATACATTATATGAATGACAGTAGTTGTACAAAGATGGGGAAGGAGCAAGACATACACTATTGTAGGTTCCTACATGAAATGTGAAGTGAAATAACATTAATTCAAAATAGACTATTAGATAAAGATGTATATAGTGAATCTCGTATCAAACATTAAAAATAAAAAAGAGGTATAAATAAAAGGCCAATATAAGTTATAAAATGGTATAGTAAAAATTGCTCAATTAATGAAAAAAGGCAGTTAAACAGGGAAAAGGATAAAGAAGAGATAAGATAAATAAAAAATATAATAAAACTAATAGACTTAAGCCCAACAATATAATTACATGAAATGTGTGTGAATTAAAAACTCCAATGAAAGGGCAGAGATGCTAAACTGAATAAATAAATAAGACCCACTGTATGCTACTTATAAAAGCTGTTTTTAACATAAAAAATAAACCACATAAGTTAAAAGTAAAAGGAGAAAATGTACACTATGCAAATTCTAATCATCAGCTAGAGTAACTACGGTAATATGAGACAAAGTAGATGTAAGGAGAAGAAGAAGTATCAGAAAAAAGGGAAATTTTTCATAATGATAAAAGAGTTCATTCATCAAAAATATGTAACAAACTTAATGTGTAAACAAATAATTATAGAGGTCTGAAATGCATGCAGCAAAAACTGATAGAACCAAAGGTAAAAATACAAAAATCATTTGTAAAAAATTTGTATTTTGTAAAAAATACAAAAATCTAATTTAAAAACAATTAGAGTCAGTGACTTTAGCTCTATTTTCTAAATAATTGATAGACAAAAAGACAAAATTCACTAAGGATATAGAAGATTTAAACATTACTACCAACCATTTAATATTTACAAAAAAATTAGACAACAAAATGCAGAAAACTATATCATAGCCCTAAATATAAAAAAACTGTGACTATAAAGCTTCTAGAAGAAAATATTAGAGAATATTTTCAAGACATTTGTCTTGGCAAAATATTCTTAGATTGGCCTTAGAAAGCAGTATCCATACAAAAACAAAATTAATAAACTGGGCCCCTTCAAAATTAAAAACTTTCGCTCATCAAAATTCACGATTAAGAAAAATAATAGGGGAAACTGGGTGACTAAGTCGTTAAGTGGCTGCCTTTGGCTCAGGTCATGATCCCAGGGTGCTGGGATCGAACCCCCCATGGAGCTCCCTGCTCCCTGCTCCCTGGAAACCTGTTTGCCCGCTCCTACTCCACCTGCTTGTGTTCCCTCTCTCGTGTCTCTCTCTGTCAAATAAACAAAATCTTTAATAATAATAATAACAATAATAATAATAATATTAGGCAAGCCACAAACCAGGAGAAGTTTATTACTGCATAAATATGTAAAGTTTTTTTTTTATATTCAAAGTAATTTTTTTCAACAACAATAGGAAAATAATACAGAGGCACATTAAAGGATTTATCTTTATGTGTATCTCTGCAAGACAGACATAACTTGGAGATATTGTGCATTCACTTCCAGATCATTGCATAAAGCAAATATTGCAATAAAGTGAGCCAAATATTCTTTTTGGTTTCCTCGTGCATTTGAAAGTTATGTTCACATAACATTGTAGTCTGTTAAGTGTGCAATAACATTATGTCTAAAAAAACAATATACATACCTTAATTTAAAAAAATGCTTTATTGTCAAAAAGTGCTCACCACCATCTGTCCTTTCAGTGACTGGTAATCTTGCTGGAGGAGGGTCTTGCTTCAATGTTGACAGTTGCTAACGGATCAGCATGGTGGTCATTGGAAGCTAGGGTGGTTGTGGCAGTTTCTTAAAATAAGACAGAGATGAATTTTACCACATTGATTGACTTTTCCTTTCATAAATGATTTCTCTATAGCATACCATGCTGTTTGATAGCATTTTACACATAGTAGGACTTCTTCCAAAATTGGGTTCAATCCTTTCGGACTCTGCAAATGCTTTATCAACTACGTTTATATAATATTCTAACTCCTTGGATTTTATTTCAACAGTCTAACAAATTCTTCTCTAGGAGTAGTTTCCATCTCAAGAAACCACTTTCTGTACTCATCCACAAGAAGCAACTCCTCATCTATTAAAGTTTCATCATGAGATTTCACACCCATCTTCAGGCTCCACTACTATGTTTATAAAAAAGTAAAAAAAAATTAATAAAACAAATAAACAAAATAATTCTGCTAAATATGCTATGCCTGTGTACTATTCTATAAATAGAACAAAAAAGGCCGAATGACAGCACCTCTGTTTACAACACAGTTTACTGAATATTTTAAGCACACAGTTGAGAATGACTGCTCAGAAAAAAACAAAACAACAACAAAAACAGATTTCTTTCAGAATATTACTTCTCACTGTCAATGCAGCTGGTCAGCCAAGAGCTCTGATGGAAATGTATGAGATTAATGTTGTTTTCATGCCTAACACAATGTCCATTCTGTACCCCTTGGGTAAAGAGTAATCTCAACTTTCAAGTCTCCTTATTTAAGAAATACAATGGTAGCTACAGCTGCCATTGTTCTGATGGATCTGAGAAGAGTAAATTGAAAATTTCTGGAAAGGATTCACCATTCTAGATGCCATTAAGAACATTCATGATTCATGGGAAGAGATCAAATTATCAACATTAACAGAAGTTTGGAAGAAGTTGATTCCAGCCCACTTGACTTTGAGGGGGTCAGTACTTCAGTGGAAGAAGTACCTGTTGAAGTGGTAGAAATAGTTAAAGTTTTTTTTTTTTTAATAATAAAAGGATAATCCTATTAAAATGGGAAAAAATAAATTGAGTAGGCACTTCACAAAGGGAGATACAGATGGCCAATTAACATGTAAAAAAGTGCCCATAATCATTAGCAGGGAAACCCAAATTAAAACCAAAGTGAGATTTCATGGAGGGAGACAAGATGGTGGGGAAGTAGGAGGAGGCGCCTTTTCAACCTGTACCCTAAAGTGAGCTGATTACCTACCAAAGAACTCCGGTCACCCATGAAATCAGCCTGAGATCAGAATTATACACATCTGGATCTCTACAGGGGCAGAAGATGCCAGTGGGCAGAGCCTAAGATGCGCGCCCCAAACTCTCCCCTGAGAGAGGTGCGCGAAGGCCCAGCCTGGTGCTTTCGGACCTGCGCCCCGTTCTCAGAGCCTGAGACGCGCGTGCGACCCACAGCCTCCCGTGAAAGAGGTGTGCACAAGCCGGGCGCTCTTAGACCCAGAAAGACCGGGCACTCCCAGCCCGGGCCGGCGGGAAAATCTCAGTGTCTGGAGCAGCCCAACCAGCTGCCGCTGCTTTGATTTGGGGTACAAGCAGAAGATCCTGCGTCCCCAGGGACTGCGACTCAGAACCTGCTCTGCCAGCGGCCAAAGGGGGATTTATATGGGCTCTGCAACACCCACAGAAGAACAGACTGAGGCTTCTCTCTGAGAGGGAGGTCAGGGTGCAGTTTGCTTTCCTCTAAACCTACAAAAACCATCAAAAGCGGTCAAGGAGAGAGGAAAAAAAAAA
>NW_022631069.1:2003825-2102567 GCF_010015895.1 Lontra canadensis | reverse complement strand
AATTTGTTCCCACTATTCTGGCTCATTTTTTAAATATAGATAATTTTATAACCTATTTACCATCACAGCGAGCTGTCCAGTACATCAAATTCCATAATAACCTTCTAACCTGAACTTTTTGATACATACACCTGTGTTTTTCTTTTGCATTTCTATTTTTTGAATTTTTTTTTAAATTTTAGTTTAGTTTACTCTAGTTTATTCCTTTTTTATTTTTATTTTCTAATATTCATATAGAGTTAAACTTCAAAGTAATCCCCTTTCCCCAATCAATACTACCCCTATAGGTAAACCAATTTTAATCCCCCTTTATCTTAAGAAAATTGAGTCCTTTAACAAAGATATCAAGATACATCCAGGAAGAATCAAAACAACCTTCCTCGCCCACACTGAGAATTTATAACCACTCTCCCATCCTTTTCTTTCACCAGTGTTTCTGTGTTTTTGTGTTTGTCCTGATAGTATATAAATCTTATACTTGGGGTTCTTTTAGACAAGGTTCTTCCTTTATTTGCATATATATATATATTTTTTTTTCTCTTGTTATATACTTTTATCAGTCTTTTTGTTTGTCTGTTTTTGTTTGTATACCTCATAAATCTTACCTTGGGGCCCTTTTGGGCTGAACCTTCTCTTTCATCTTCCCTTTCTTTCTTGTCTCTCTCTCTCTCTCTCTCTCTCTCTTTTTTTTTCCCTTTTCTTTTTTCTCTCATTTGGGTGGGGAATCCTGATTGCTCAGTAGTGTTCCAGGGTGCACCCAGACTGCACCACAGTCAATACAACCAGCTACATCTGTTCAGTCATCTCTCACCAAAATGACTAGGAGGAGGAATGCCCAACAGAAGAAAAATACAGAGGATGGACCTTCTGCAACAGAGCTAACGTCTCTCAACATAGACAATATGTCGGAAAGAGAATTCAGGCTAACAATTATCCAGGCAATAGCTAGGTTGGAGAAAGCCATGGATGACCAAGTGGAATTGATTAGGGCCGAGCTGAAAGCGACCAGACAGGATGTTCACAATGTTCGGGCAGAGCTAAAAGCTACCAGGGCTGAAGTTCACAATGTCTCAATGAGTTCCAATCTAATCTAAATTCTCTCAAAGCTAGGGTAACTGAGACAGAAGATAGAATTAGTGATCTGGAGGACAAACAGAGAGAAAGGATCAAGAGGAAGCCTGGAACAAACAGCTTAGAAACCATGAAAACAGAATTAGGGAAATAAATGACGTCATGAAACGTTCCAACGTCAGAATTATTGGAATCCCTGAAGGGGAGGAGAAAGAAAGAAGTCTAGAAGATATAGTGGAACAAGTTCTTCATGAAAATTTTCCCAATCTCACAAATGGAACCAGCATTCGTGTACTAGAGGCCAAACTGTCTCCACCCAAGATTATAGATTCCAGAAAAACATCAAGGCACCTGATAAGTCAAATTGAGGAATCATAATTGTAGGTATAATCTCTTAAAAGCCGCTAGGACAAAGAGCCTCCTTACTTACAGAGGAAAGCGCATCAGAATAATGTCAGACTTGTCCACAGAGACCTGGCAAGCCAGAAAGGGATGGCAAGATATATTCAGGGCACTAAATGAGAACAACATGCAGCCAAGAATACTTTATCCAGCAAGACTGACATTCAAAATGTATGGGGAGATAAAGAGTTTCCAAGACCAGCAAGGCTTAAAAGACTATGCAACCACCAAGCCAACACTGCAGGAAATATTAGCAGGGGTTCTATAAAAGAGGAAAAATCCTAAGAATAGCATTGAACAGAAATATAGAGACAATCTACAGAAAGAAAGACTTCAAAGGTAACATGATGTCAATAAAAATGTATCCATCAATAATCACTCTCAATGTGAATGGCCTAAATGCGCCCATAAAACAGCACAGGGTTGCAGATTGGATAAAATGACAGGACCCATCCATATGTTGTCTACAAGAGACCCATTTTGAACCTAAAGATACACCCAGACTGAAAGTGAAGGGATGGAGAAGCATCTTTCATGCCAATGGGCCTCAAAAGAAGGCTGGGGTAGCGATTCTCATATCAGATAAATTAGATTTTAAACTAAAGACTGTAGTGAGAGATACAGAAGGACACTACATAATTCTTAAAGGGACTATCCACCAAGATGATCTAACAATTGTAAATATCTATGCCCCCAATATGGGAGCAGCCAATTACATAAGAAAACTGTTAATCAAGATAAAGAGTCATATTGATATGAATACATTAATAGTAGGAGATCTTAACATGCCTCTCTCAGAAATAGACAGATCATCAAAGCAGAAAATCAATAAAGAAACGAGAGCATTGAATGACACATTGGACCAGATGGATCTCAGAGATATATACAGAACATTCCACCCTAAAACAACAGAATATTCATTCTTCTCAAGTGCACATGGAACCTTCTCAAGAATAGACCACATACTGGGTCACAAATCAGGACTCAACTGATACCAAAAGACTGAGATTATTCCCTGCATATTCTCAGATCACAATGCTTTGAAACTGGAGCTCAATCACAAGGAAAAGTTCAGAAGGAACTCAAACACCTGGAAGCTAAAGACCACCTTGCTTAAGAATGCTTGGATCAACCAGGAGATCAAAGAAGAACTGAAACAATTCATGGAGACCAATGAGAATGAAGACACTTCGGTCCAAAACCTATGGGATACAGCAAAGGCGGTCCTAAGGGGGAAATACATAGCCATCCAAGCCTCCCTCAAAAAAATTGAAAAATCCAGAGCACAGCAGCTGTCTCTACATCTTAAAGAACTGGAGAATCAACAACAAATCAAACCAACTCCACACATAAGAAGGGAAATAATCAAGATTAGAGCTGAGATCAATGAGGTAGAAACCAGAGATACAGTAGGACATATCAATGAAACTAGAAGCTGGTTTTTTGAAAGAATCAATAAGATCGATAAACCATTGGCCACACTAATCCAAAAAAAAAAAAAGAGAGAAAGCCCAAATTAATAAAATTATGAATGAAAAGGGAGAGATACAACTAACACCAAGGAAGTGGAAACAATCATCAGAAGTTATTATCAACAGTTATATGCCAATAAGCTAAGCAACCTAGATGAAATGGATGCATTCCTGGGAAAACTATAAACTCCCAAAATTGAACCAGGAAGAAATCGACAACCTAAATAGACCGATATCTAGTAATGAGATTGAAGCAGTGATCAAAACCTCCCAAAAAACAAGAGCCCAGGACCTGACGGGTTCCCTGGGGAATTCTACCAAACTTTCAAAGAAGAAATAACAGCTATTCTCCTGAAGCTGTTTCAAAAAATAAAAACAGAAGGAAAACTTCCAGACTCTTTCTATGAAGCCAGCATTACCCTGATCCCCAAACCAGGCAAAGACCCTACCAAAAAGGAGAATTTCAGACCAATATCCCTGATGAATATGGATGCTAAGATTCTCAACAAGATCCTAGCAAACAGGATCCAACAGCACATTAAAAAGATTATCCACCATGACCAGGTGGGATTCATCCCTGGGCTACAAGGATGGTTCAACATTCGCATATCAGTCAATGTGATAGAACAAATTAATAAGAAAAGAGAGAAGAACCACATGGTCCTCTCAATTGATGCAGAAAAAGCATTTGACAAAATCCAGCATCCGTTCCTGATTAAAATGCTTCAAAGTATAGGGATAGAGGGAACATTACTGAACTTCATCAAATCTATCTATGAAAAACCCATAGCAAATATCATCCTCAATGGGAAAAAGCTTGCAGTCTTCCCGTTGAGATTAGGAACACGACAAGGATGCCCACTCTCACCACTTTTGTTCAACATAGTATTAGAAGTCCTAGCAACAGCAATCAGACAACAAAGAGAAATAAAATGTATCCAAATTGGCAATGAAGAAGTCAAACTCTCTCTCTTCGCAGATGACATGATTCTTTATATGGAAAACCCAAAAGATTCCACCTCCAAACTACTAGAACTCATACAGCAATTCAGTAATGTGGCAGGATACAAAGTCAATGTACAGAAATCATTGGCTTTCTTATACACTAACAATGAAAATAAGGAAAATAGGGAAAAAAGGGAAATTAGAGAATCGATTCCATTTACTATAGCACCAAGATCCATAAGATACCTGGGAATAAACCTAACCGAAGAGGTAAAGGATCTGTACTTGAGGAACTACAGAACACTCATGAAAGAAATGGAAGAAGACACAAAAAGATGGAAGACCATTCCATGCTCTTGGATCGGAAGAATAAACATTGTTAAAATGTCTATGCTGCCTACAGCAATCTACACTTTTAATGCCATTCCAATCAAAATTCCACTGGTATTCTTCAAAGAGCTGAAGCAAATAATCCAAAAATTTGTATGGAACCAGAAGAGACCCCAAATCGCTAAGGAAATGTTGAAAAACCAAAATAAAACTGGGGGCATCACGTTACCTGATTTCAAGCTTTACTACAAAGCTGTGATCACCAAGACAGCATGGTACTGGCATAAAAACAGACACATCGACCAGTGGAACAGAGTAGAGAGCCCAGATATGGCCCTTCAACTCTATGGTCAGTTAATCTTCGACAAAACAGGAAAAAACATACAGTGGAAAAAAGACAGTCTCTTCAATAAATGGTGCTGGAAAAACTGGGCAGCTATATGTAGAAGAATGAAACTCGACCATTCTCTTACACCGTACACAAAGATAAACTCAAAATGGATAAAAGACCTCAACGTGAGACAGGAATCCATCAGAATCCTAGAGGAGAACATAGGCAGTAATCTCTTCGATATCAGCCACAGCAACTTCTTTCAAGATATGTTTCCAAAAACAAAGGAAACAAAAGCCAAAATAAACTTTTGGGACTTCATCAAAATCAAAATTTTCTGCACAGCAAAGGAAACAGTCAACAAAACAAAGAGGCAACCCACGGAATGGGAGAAGATATTTGCAAATGACAGTACAGACAAAAGATTGATATCCAGGATCTATAAAGAACTCCTCAAATTCAACACACACAGAACAGATAATCATATCAAAAAATGGGCAGACGATATGAACAGACACTTCTCCAATGAATACAAATGGCTATCAGACACATGAAAAAATGTTCATCATCACTAGCCATCAGGGAGATTCAAATTAAAACCACATTGAGGTATCACCTTACACCAGTTAGAATGGCCAAAATTAGCAAGACAGGAAACAACATGTGTTGGAGGGGATGTGGAGAAAGGGGTACCCTCTTCCACTTTGGTGGGAATGCAAGTTGGTGCAGCCTCTTTGGAGAACAGTGTGGAGATTCCTCAGGAAATTAAAAATAGAACTTCCCTATGACCCTGCAATTGCACTACTGGGTATTTACCCCAAAGATACAGATGTAGTGAAAAGAAGGGCCATCTGTACCCCAATGTTTATAGCAGCAATGGCCACGGTTACCAAACTGTGGAAAGAACCAAGATGCCCTTCAATGGATGAATGGATAAGGAAGTTGTGGTCCATATACACTATGGACTATTATGCCTCCATCAGAAAGGATGAATACCCAACTTTTGTAGCAACATGGATGGGACTGGAAGAGATGATGCTGAGTGAAATAAGTCAAGCAGAGAGAGTCAATTATCATATGGTTTCACTTATTTGTGGAGCATAACAAATAGCATGGAGGACATGGGGAGTTAGGAGAAGGGAGTTGGGAGAAATTGGAAGGGGAGGTGAACAATGAGAGACTATGGACTCTGAAAAACAATCTGAAGGGTTTGAAGAGGTGGGGGGTGGGAGGTTGGGGGAACCAGGTGGTGGGTATTAGAGAGGGCACGGACTGCATGGAGCACTGGGTGTGGTACAAAAACAATGAATACAGTTATGCTGAAAATAAATTTTAAAAAATGATAAAAAAAAAAACCAAAGTGAGATATTAGCCCACAGTAGTTAAAATGAAAAACGACTGGCAATACCAAACTGGATAGTGTATAGATACACTCTCATACACTGCCAAAGGCAATGGAACAATGATACAATCAATTTGGGAAAAGACTGGGCAGTTTCTTATACAGCTAAGCTTACACCTACCCTGCCACTCAGCAATTCCACTTCCAGGTATTTATCTCCAGATGAAACGAAAACACATGACCACAAAAAGTCTTGCATGATAAATTCGCAGCAGCTTTCTTTGTAACAGCCAACTGAAAACTGCGCCAGTGTCCCTCAAGGGGAGAATAAGCAAACCAAGGTGTGTTCATTCAATGGAACACTCAGCAACAAAAACAAAGGACTGGTACAGACAACAAAGTGGCTTAATCTCAAAACGACTACGTTGAAGAAGCCAAAGAGTACATAGTGTATGATTCCACTTACATAAAACTAGAAGATAAAGCTAATACATGGGGAAAGAACTCAGAACAGTGGCTGCCTCTAGAAAGGCAGAGTTAGGGCTCCTCGGTGGCTCGGGAGGTTAAGAGTCTGCCTTTGGCTCAGGTCATGATCTCTCCACCACCCTCTGCTCAGCAGGGAGTCTACTTCTCTGCCCCTCCCCTGGCCTCTGTGCTTTCTCTCTCTCCCTCTTGCTCACTCTCTCTCTCAAGTAAATAAATAAAATCTTGAAAGAAAGAAAGAAAGAAAGAAAGAAAGAAAGAAAGAAAGAAAGAAAGAAAGGGAAAGAAAGAAAGAATGAAAGAAAGAAAGAAAGAAAAAGAGGTAGGCAGAGTTAACAGAGTGAGACAGAAAGGAACTTTCTGTAGTGACTGAAATATTTCACCTTTTGATAGGGGAGTGGGTTACATGGGTATATATATTTGTAAACAGGTGAAACTTATGATTTAATATCTGTGCATTTCACTGGATGCTAATTATACCTTAAAAAACATATAAATAAATATCTCACTTGACTGTGGGTTTTACTATTCCTTTTTTTCAACATTTGCTTTCTATTTTTTGAAGCTATGATAGTTAGACTATATATGTTCACATATACATACTATAGTACATACAGCATATATGGGTGGAAAATGTGTGTGCACATGTATGTATGTGTGTAAAGAGTTCCTGATGAATTGATCCTTGTACTCATTATGAAATGTGCCTCCTTATTTCTAATACTCTTACTCTACAAATAAAATATACTTCTCTGTTATTGTAATAATTTTACAATCTTTCCTTTGGTTAGTGTTTAATGTATTTTCCATTCTTTTACTTTTAATCCTTCAGTATTGTCACTTTAAAGGTATTTTTATAAATAACATACAGTTCACTTTTTATTTTCTGGTAATCATAATATTTTATTAAAGAATATTTGGTTTATTTGCAAATTGATGTGATTACTGATGTACTTGGGTTTTGTTCTATATCTTGCAATTTGTTTTCTACTAGTTCCATAATTTCTGTGTTTCTTTTTCCCTTCTTTCTTATTTTTTTTTGGATTAATCATTTTTATTTTTAATTTTCTCCTCAGTGAAATTGTTAGTAAAAATCTATAATTATTCTATTTCCTTTATTTGTAATTATAACTTTTGTCTTAAGAATAATTTCAAGCATACAGTTGGTAGATGAACACACCTATCAACTTTCTAAATTCTCAACATTTTGCTATACTCACTCTAAATCTTTATTTTGTACTTCAAAAGTATACATACAGTTGAAACCTAGTGTGTTAATTTTCTTTTTAAGTATTTACTGCTATGACAGTTTACATAAAATCGAAATGACTAGGGAGAGTGTCATTCTAACAAAGCAATAGTTCAAACTTCACACATTTTCCAAGAGGGATAATGGTCTCTTTCTTTTCTTCAGTGATGAGGAGTACATGTTTTATAAATTACAGGATCTATTTCTCTCCACTGACTGTGCTTCATTTAGACAAATTTCCTACCAAAAGGAAGGCAACAGAAATTATTATTCCAGTTACTGGCACAAAACAGCAGGGCACTCGTAGTTCATCACTTCGTGCTTGTCTCTTCTCACTGAGCCTCCACACTCTCCTTCAATTATTTCCTACCTCATAATGCTCAAGAGATACAACCATTTCCCTGTCAAAGATACCTCATTATAAAGAAACAAAGCCTAAGACAATAAACCATCCCAAAATTATGGTCTTCCTGTACATGAATTTTCAATGTCCAAAGCCCCCTTAGTTAGTAATATTAGCGAACTCTCAGACATTCTGTGAGGTAGGCTGGGTGACTTTTATTCTCCCTATTTTACAAATATTCCACATAAATCCTTGCTTGATATCACAAGCCCATAAAATGAAGAAACTGTGACTGACCACAAAAATCCTTTAAAGTTCTTTTTACTGACCAAATATTAAGAAGTGAAGTTCTAGGAAGTTAGCAAGCTGTGCCTTCCACGCTGTCCTCCTAAAGCCCTTAAACATCTCCCAAGCCTAGACCCTAACAGTCTTCGATAGCCCTCTCATAGCAGCCCCCTGCTCCTACACCTGCAGCACTTCTCAGTGCTTATTCTATCTGAGCTCTCCACACCATAGTTTTTCTGGTACTAAATAGCCCAGCTTCTTGTTACCTCGGGGTTTCATTTTTTTGCTAGGTGATGGAAATAATTTGATAAATTGATAATTTGGGGCTTTTTGTTGCCACCTTATTCCCAGAATACACACTGGCATTTTGAAGGCAGAGGAGACCATGTCTTCAGTCAAGTCAGTAACCATGATAATGGACATTTCAGTGTCCAAAGAACAGAGATGAACATGAACACAGTTCAGTCCTCTTGGGTGACAGATCTATTAGAAATAGTGGCCAAAGACACAGATTAATTATACTTAGTGAACTTGGATCCCAAGTTTTTCTTGCCCACATCCTCTTTGGCTCCCTATGCTGTAGGCTATTTGAAAAGCTGAATGCAAAATGAATGAAATCTGTTTGATAATGATGACCTCTTACTCTCCTCAACCTGCCTGCAATCTGAAGGTTGCCAACTTGAGAAATACATCACATGTTGTTTTTCCAGCCCTTAGTTCCATGGGTGCTACAAGATTCCTAGTTATTCCCATAACACAATGAAGCTTCAAGTCCATGTCTCTGGAGGTGCCATTTAATCCCCGGTTAAACACACACACAAACACGCATGCACGTGCTAAAGAGAAAGATGTATAAATGCATATGAGTTCTTGGCTGGTAGGAGGAAAACCTTTTTAGCGTCTACAAGGGAAAAGAATAAACAAGAAAACCAAGAATATGACCTCTGTGTAATGAATAAGCACTATTTCTTCTTTGACAGTGGGCTCTGAATCCCATATCCTTTGGTGTTAAAAGTTCATTTCATACTGTGGCAATAAACTGGAACTGATCTGAAGTTTCTTCCAAAGGTTTTCCTATGCCTTAGCCTCAACCTTGGCTTTGTCCTTTGTCCCATCCATTTTGTCTCCTTCTCCATTCTTCAGATTGTAAATTTCCTTTGGTAGGCCATTTTCTATCAGGTCAGATTTTGTTGAATGCCCAAGAGACTGATGTAATTCTGACCAGTGTTGATGGATTGAAAAAAGTCACTAATCCTTAAGTGAAAGTTATTCCAGACAAAGAAGGAAGAGGGTTGAGAGGAAAGATGAGGCAGGAGGTATGGAGGTGGGAAGGGAGTACTTTTCTGACTCTTGAACTTGGCAGATTTCAGACAAAAATAGCTATATATAAGGTATGGGTGTGATGGAATACATTAATTGCTGTCATCAGAATTTTAGATGCACGTGAGAGTTGTTGACAGTCCTGGCATTTGGAATTATATCAAAAATCTTCTTTTAAGAAAAAAAGGTAAGCACTGACTATAATGATGCATGAAAGTCAAACCTCAGGGAAATGCTACGGATGAGTATGTGTATCACAGTATCATAGACTTTTGTTACCCTGTTTTAAGGGAGCACCAAATCAGGGTGCCTGCCTCTTTACCTTCTTTCTGCCTGTCTGGTTTGCTGACTAAGGGTTACATTTGTTGGTGTCATGTAACATTAACCATGATTTAAAAAACCATGATTTAAACTTTGTAATGTTGTAATGTTATAACATTATAAACCATGGAGTTTTAAAATCATGGTCCCTCAGCTTGTTATCCACCCACCCTGGATTAGTAGGTTAAATAATGTTGGATTTTATATACAAATCTAAGTAGATTTTCCATTTTTTAAAAAGCACACATATAATATTTTTTAAAAAACCAACTATATACTAGTCCATAAAGCAAGTCTGAATAATTTCCTAGAATGAGTATAATACATGCCTCACTCTTCAACCACCATTCAAAGAAGTTAAAAATCAGTGACATAAAGAAAAAAAAAAAAGCACATTGAAACCCCCCTCCTAAATAACAGATAGGTTGACAAACATATCATGAGAGAACTCAGAAAATAAGTAGAAGTAAAGGGAAATGATAATACTGCATATAAAATATTTTGGAAAAGAGCTAACACAGTTCTTAGAGGGGAATTTATAGCAGTAATATTAATTCTTATATTGGAAAATAAAAATACTCAAAAGTAATATGCTAACATACAACTTAAGAAGTCAATAAGGAATGACAGAATGAAACCAAATATAGAGAAAATGTTAATAAAGAACATAAATCAACAGAATAGAAAACAAACCAGAAAGAGTAAATAAAACCAAAAGGTCATTCATTAAACAGATTAACAAAATACAAATATCTGGTGAGACTGATAGACAAGAATGAGAGAAAACACAAATAAATCACATTTAGATGATTTAGATGATTTAGATGACAGCAGAAATTAAATGGATAATGAGAAATTAATCTTATTTTTCAAGGTTTGATTTTATTATCTTTTAAGAAACATCTAGAATGGCTTTTATTCAAGGAGTAATTTAGTCCCACTAAGACATTGTTTTTCTGCAATTTCTCCTGAATGTTCCATATATTCAAGGAAATTTTTCCACAATGGCTGTGGGAAAACCAAATGACGACCAGACCTGGGGAAGTTCTTGAATGTTAGTCTTAAAATTATCTGATACTTTTTCTTTCTTGGGAAGTTGTTCTTTCCTGGTCTTGTGGCATTTCAGTCTCTGCAAACAGAGGTTGGTATTTAGCCAAATACTACAGGAGATCCCAAGAAGACCTTTAGAACTATTTCTCTTAGTAAACCCTACTCCTTGAGCTTTCTCCCCCCCAAATTCTAGCTTCACTGACATCCTTGAACTCTGTTCCCTTTCTCTCCAACTCAACAAGATTGTTGAACTCTACTTGTGTTCCATCCCTGCACTACAATCCAGGAATTATGTGCTGGCAAAAACAAAACAAAACAAAACACCTTTGTGAAAATAATGCACAGCTCTTTTTCTTCTCCCCCCTTTTTTTTCAGTGATCCCATTCATATTGTTCAATGTCTAATATTAGTTTCCTGTATTTTATCCAGGTTTCTAGTTGTTTACGGTGAAAGTAAGTCCAGACCATTTTGCTCTTTTTTGACTGGTAGTAGAAGTCTACCATAGTGATTTCAAATTTAAAGTTCAAAGGACAGCAATTGAAAAAAATGTTGGAAGTATCTCGAAATAAAATTGTTATTTTACCCAAACAAACAAAGTATTCACCAAGCACTGACAAGTGTTAAATAGACATTATTTTTCTCAACAATTACAACCTGGAATATTACTCAGCCATCAGAAAGGATGAATACCCACCTTCTGCATCAACATGGACGAGACTAGAGGACATTATGCTGAGTGCAATAAGTCAAGCAGAGAAAGTCAATTATCATATGGTTTCACTTACTTGTGGAACATAAGGAATAGCATGGAGGGTATTAGAAGAAGGAAGGAAAAAATGAAGGAGGGGAATTCAGAGGCAGAGATGAATCATGAGAGACCAACTGAGGGTTTTAGAGGAGAGAGGGGTTGGGGGACAGGTTAGCTCAGTGATGGGTGTTAAGGAAGGCACAGACTATGTGGAGCACTGGGTATTATATGCAAATAATGAATCACAGAACACTACAGTAACAAAAACTAATGTACTGTATGGTGACTAACATAACATAATAATTAAAAAAAAAAAAGAAAAAACAAAACAAAAAAACCCTTACAACCTAAAAGAGAGGTAGCATCTTGATCTTCATGTTATAGCTGAAGGCAGTTGAAACAAAAAAAAATAATAACTTGTCCAATGTTACACAGCTTAGAAACTAAAGAAATCTGAGATTTGAACCAAGCATTCTGTATATACTCATGGACATTAGGCTATTGCCTCTTGGCATAACTCTCCTGCCAGAAATAATCTCTTTTCTTTAAATTCTCCTAGCACACTAAATCTTTTGAGCATTAATCATGCCATGCTTGTTACTGAAGTGTTTCTATTCCTCTATAGGCCTTAAAGTCACAAGCCATATCTTATTCATGACCTGCTATGTAAAACAGCCTTGAATTCAAATCCATTCTTCACTTGTTGACCTTGTACAAAACTGTACATAACCTTCCTAATTTTTTCCACTCATAGTATGGAGACTATAACACTATATATGGCTATCATGAAAAGTAAGATAATGTATTGGACTCATCGTAGCCATTAGTAAATAATAGTCATGATTATTAAAGTTCCCTGGAAGAGTTTCCTCACATAACATCTTATTTAATCACCAAAACAACCATGAAGTCATTAGTATCTCCGTTTTCTAGAAAAGGAAACTGCAGGGGCAGTAGACTTCCTGCAACTGTTTCTGAGTCAATGACTCTCAGCACGGCTTTTAACTGCTTCTCCAGACACACAAATTCTAACACTAATAAGGAACCCTTGCCCACCTTCCCCCTTACATGGGGGCAAGGTGAAAGGTTGGGTAGCAGCTCTCAAATCAATCTTTGAAAGGGAAAGCAGTTGACCCTTTGCCAGTGTTCTCTGGTCTAATTGACTTCCTGCAGAGAAACCTTTATTTTGAAACAGAACTCCAAAGTCACCACTGGCTAAAAAGACAAAAATAATGTCATTAACTCTGTTTGTTTTGTTTGGGATAAAGTGTCCTGAACTCATAACAAATGTTCTCTTGTTAGCAAATGGAAAAGCATAATTAAGACAGCTTTTCCACCAGTTTTAACGAGCTTTCAGTTTCCTCTCTACCTCACTCTCTCATTTTCTTTTAATGAGATACCAATTTCCTCCTGCCCCGCACTCACAGATACTTTAAGCAATAAAACAGACAGCTTTGATTTTCATATTAGTGAGAAGTTTTGGTATTAATTTATTCATCTGTGACCTGTGCCACACTCTTTTCATGCTAAATGGCCTGTTAATCTTAAAAAATTAACAAGATATCTGAGGCCAAAATGTGAAAGAGAAAAGGGGGAAAAATGAAAGAGGAGTAGGCTAGGGGAAGAAAGAAGGTTTCTACTTAGGGTAGCATGGAAACATTGATATTTTCATCCTGCTGCCTTCAACTTCACCATCTTCTGGAAACCAAGGCTCACAATGAAGACTTTTTCCTATTTTCCCTCACCCCTCTCCAATTAAGATCCAAGTGTAACCCAGTCTGTCCAGACTGGGAAGCTGATTGAGGCCTGGCTGACGTAAAAAGAGACCGCATTGTGGGGCCAGGAGCAGCAGGCAGCTCCTGGAAGATGCTGTAGGTGGTGAAGGGCAGAGAGAAGGGATTTTCTAAAGGCTGCAGAGTCAGCCCAGCCCAGCCTGCTGCCTGCCATCTGGAGAGGCAGCCTTGGCACATTTGAGCAGCAAACTGCTTATTTATGAAAAATCTATTTTTTTTAATGTAATAGTTCTTTATGACTTTCAGAAATCCTGGAGCTGAGTACAAAGATTAGCTCTGCACTCAGCAAAAAGTTATGTATCTTGTCCTGGGTGTTTTGCCCCACCTTACCAACGACCCCACTTTTGTACTAGCAGTTGAAAACCATGTGACTACAGGAAGTCAGATTAACAATTTTTCTCTTAAAGATTTTATTTTTTTGAGACCAAGAGCATAAGCCAGGGGGAGGCGCAGAGGGAGAGGGGAAGCAGACTCCCCCACCGAGTGGAGCCTGATGCAGGGGGGATCAATCCCAGGACCCTGAGATCATGACAAGAGCAGAAGGCAGATGCTTAACAGACTGAGCTACCCAAGTGTCCCAGGTTAACAATTTCTAACACAAAAAGTACTTCCACCTTTACCTGTGATTGCATTTTTGTTTTTTAATCCTGCTGCTTTACTCTTTAAAACCCAAATTAGACCATGAATTTCATCCATGTAAAGGGTACAATTCAGTGGTCTTAGAATACTCAGCAAATTGTGCAAATGTCACCATGATATGAGTTTAAAACAGTTTAGGGTGCTTTACCCCAAAAAGAAACCTTGATCTCTTAGCAGTCACTTCCCATACACCCAGCCCTAGGCAACTACTAATCTTCTGTCTCAATAGACTTGCCTATTCTGGGCATTCCATATAAATTGAATCATAAAATAGGTGCTCTTTTGTCACAGGCTTTTTTCAAATTGCATGATGTTTTCAAAGTTCACCCATGTCCTAGCATATATCAGTACTTCACTCCATTTTTATGGCCAAAATAACATTCAATTTTATGGATATGCCACAATTTGTTTATCCATTCATTAGTTGATGGACATTAGGATTTTTTCCTACTTTTTGGCTATTACATAACACTGCTGTGAACATTCAAGTTTTTGTGTGGATGTTTTCTGTTCTTTTGGGAGATGAATTGCTGGATCATTTGGTGACTCTGTTTAACATTTGGAGGAACTGCTTCTCTCAATTTACATTCCCACCATCAATGTATGAGGGTTCAAATTCCTCCATACCTCATCAATACTTATGATTATCTGTCTTTGTGATCATAGTTGTCCTCCTGGGTGTGAGGTGGTCTAACTGTGGCTTTAATTTGCTTTTTCTTAGTAGCAAATGAGCAGTTTTTCATGTGTTCATTGGCCAATTGTATGTATTCTTTGGAGCGAGGCTTATTCAAATTGATTGACCATTTTTTAATTGGGTTACTTATCTCTTTATTATTAAATTTTAAGAGTTCTTTACCTAACTGGATATCAGTCCTTTACCAAATATGTAAGTTGCAAATATTTTCTCCCATTCTGTAAGTTGTCTTTTCACTTTAACAGTATCATTTGCAGTACGAAAGTATTTAATTTTGGTGAAGTTCAATCTAATTTTTCTTTTGTCACTTATGCTTTCAGTATCATTTAACACTTAATGCAAGGCCATAGAGATTTATTTTTGTTTTGCTCTAAGAGTTATACAGTTTTAACTCTCAAATTTGTCTATAATCCATTTTGAATTAATTTTTTGTATGTTAAAAGGGTCCAACCTTATTTTTTTGCATGTGGAAATCAAATTATACCAGCACCATTTGTTGAAAAGACTATTCTTCTCCTCAATGGATTGTTTTGGTACCCTTCTAGAAAATCAATTGATTATAAACAGAAGGGTTTATTTCTGTACACTCAATTGTACTCCATTGATCTATATGTCTACCCTTATGCGAGTACCACTGTTCTGGGCCCTGCAGCTATGTAAAGATTTTGAAATCAGAAAGTATGAATCCTCCAACGTTGTTCTTTTTCTATTTTGGCTATTCTAGGTTCCTGGAATTTCCTTACAAATTTTGTGATCAGTTTGCCAATTTCTGAAAATATGGAAGCTGAGATTTTAATAGACATCATACTGAATCTATAGATTTAAGGACTATTTACCATTTTAACAACATTAGATCTTACCAATCCATGAATATGGGATATCTTTCAATTTATTTAGATCTTATAAACCTTCTTCAATTATGTTTTGTAGTTTTCAGAGTATGAGTACTTAAGTTATTTCCTTAAATTTATTCCTAAGTATTTTCTTCCTTTTGATTCTATTGTAAATGGAATTGTTTTCTTAACTTCATTTTTGGACTGTTTGTTGCTTCTGTATGGAAATACAATAGATTTTTGTATAGTGACCTAGTAGCTTGCAATCTTGCTGAACATGTTTCTTAGTTAATTAATAGTTTTTTTAATGAGTTCTTTAATATTTTTTCCTATGTTATCATATCACCTACAGAGATAGCTTTACTTTTTCCTTTCTAATCTGGATGGCTTTCATTCTTTTTCTTACCTGATTAACCTGACTAGAATGTTGAATAGAAGTGGTGAGAACACACTTCTTGTCTTGTTTCTGATCTTAATTGTGTGTCTTTCATAGATGCCCTTTATCACGGTGGGTGAATTCCCTTCTATTCCTAGTTTGGCAAGTGATTTAAAAAAATGTTTTTTAAGATCTATTTATTTATTTTAGAGAGGGGGTAGGGCACAGGGAGAGGAAGAGAGAAACTCCAAGAAGACTCTATGTTGAACATGGGGCCCAAAGTGGGGCTTGACCACATGACCCAAAGATCACGACCTGCACAACATGACCTGAGCCAAAACCAACAGTCAGATTCTTAACCAATTCACCACCTAGGCACCCCAGCAAGTAATTTCATAATGAAAGTGTTGGATTTTATCAAATGCTTTGTATCTACTGAGCTGATTGTGTGGTTTTCACCTTTTTTCCATTAAAATGATGTATTTTATTAACTTTTTTTTTTTTTTTTTTTGTATTCCTGGAATAAATTGTGGTGCATAGTCCTTTTTGAAAGATGCTGGATTTGGTTTGCTAGTATTTTGTTGGGGACATTCGAATCCATATTTTTAAGGGATATTTGTCTATAGGTTTATTTTCTTGTGATTTTTTGTCAGAGTAATACTGGCTTCATAAAACAAGTTAGGCAGTGTTCTTTCCTCTTTTATTTTTCAAAGAGTTATGAACACTTGCATTTTTAAATATTTGATAGAATTCACCAGTGAAGTGAATATAGGGCTGGGCTTTTCTTTGTGGTAAGTTTTAAAATTACTAATTAAATATCTTTAATATTTATAAGCCTATTTATATTTTCTATTTCTTTTTGATTTAGTTTTGATAATTTATGTTCTTTTAAGAATTGTCCATTTCATCTAAGTTTTCTAATTTGTTGGCAAACATTTATTCAAGTATAGCTTTATGATCATTTCCATTTCTTTAAATTGGTAGTGATGTCCCTTCTTTCATTCCTGATTTTAGTAATTTGCTTTATTTTTTTTTTTTCTTGGTTAGTTTAGCTTAGGATTTGTCAATTTTGTTGATATTTTAAAGAACAAACTTTTTGGTTCATTGATTTTTCCCTACTGTTTTTATATTATGTATTAATCTTTACTTTTAATTTTTTCTTTAGCTTAAGACAAATACTCATAGGGCACCTGGGTGGCTCAGTCAGTTAAGTGTCCGACTCGGTTTCAGCTCGAGTTGTGATCTTGGGATTGTGAGATCAAGCCCTGCATCAGGCTCCCTGCTGAGTATGGAGTCTGCTTGAGACTCTTTCCCCCAAATTCTCCCTCCCCCATTCTTCCCCCTGCTCACACACTCTACGATGAATAAATAAAACCTTGAAGAAAAAAACACATTCTCCTACCTAGCTACGGCCTACTTTCATGAGACCAAGAGGTTGTCCTCATCCCAGATGTTCTCTTTAATCTGTCTCTTCCTTGATATCCTGTACTCCAAGTCACTGAGACTTATGTCATTTGGAAAAAAATGTAGGTTACACTACTATCATGCCTCATTAATATCAATCTCTCAAAACCAACATACAGCTTAACTCAAAGAAAAAAAAGAACTAGTGGGCAACTGAGAAAGACAATCTGTATTTGAAAAGAGTGTCAGGTCTCTTATTGTTTTTGTTTTTGGTTTTTTTTGTGTGTTTGTGTGGCTTTAGCTCTCTGACTTCCAGTATTATTTCCTCTTTTGCTCCTTAACATTATACTTGGAACTACATGTTTGGTGAACTGATTCAACTGTTGTCCAGTACCAGGGATATCAAATACTTGGCATGTGTACCATCTCTGTCCTTTGCCCATGGGAAAAATTAATAATCTTACCATTTTTTTTCCAAGCTCAGATGTGACCTTACAGTTCTTCTCGACACGGGAGGATTCTACATAAACACTACCAACACCTATGATGCAGCAATTGCAATCCTAGACACATACAACATAAATACATGTACTAGATTTTCAGACCCACACTATTCGTAATAACCCCAAACAGAAAACTACTAAATACTTATCAACAGTAGACTGGCAGACTAGATACATAAGTAAAGTATCTTTATAAAATGAAATACCATACAGCAAAGAGAATGAACACTGTAGCACTACACTGGACAATTGAAATGCTGTTTACTAAACATTTACTTAAAAAACATTTACTAAAAATGATGTTTACTGAACCAAACATGAAAAAACACATATAGTAAGAGTCTATTTATATAGAGTTTAAAACCATGCAGAACGAATGTACATTATTTGAAGTCAGAAAAACAGTTAACCTTTGGAGAAAGTTGGAATGAACCATGAGTATGGCTTCTGGGGGATGGGTAATGTTCTGTTTCTTGACATGATGCTCGGTGCCATCCAAAGTGTACTGTTTGTGAAAAACCTTCACCTGGTAGCCTTGTTTTCCACATGTGTATTATATTTCAATAATATGCTTTTAACAATTTGGCTTACTTATCTCCCTAAGTAGATTGCTATCTCCAGTTTGGGGGACCATGTTTCTATTTTACTAAATCTCCTTTGAATCTGGGCCAGTGATGGAAACATAATAGAAACATGTTTGTTTTATTTGCTATTCTTGCCCTCATTTCAATATTCTAGTCCTGCTGAAATCCCACTGGCTAGTACCTGATTCTGTAATTACCCTCTATCCACAGGGAATTCTTGGAAAATTTTGTAACTTATCCCAACCCAAGATAACTCCATGGTATATCTACTCACATCTTGGTTCCTGTTTTTGATACCTTTACTCTTTTCCTTTGTTGCCAGACCTTAATAAAGTGTAGGGTTAGGACTACTTCCTTGGCAAGCTGGGTTGGAAAGATGACTTAGAATAGATGAAAACAGGATATTGGCACAGGAGGTTTTAGTGTATCTAGAAATCATACCAATTACATGATGTTTAAAACAGGAAATATTTTAAGGACTCTCAAATGCTATAGATATTGCCATTCATATGAGTATCAGGGCCATCCTCAATATTTTTTTGAGTCGGGGCTTCAATATCTATGAGTGTTATGTGTTCCTTTGGAGGTTGATATAACTACCTAACTTCAAACCACATTCAGGGGGGCTGGATCAGGGAATATAGACAGAATTATGTTGTGATATAAATCACCCAAATCTCACTAACTTATAACATGTATTTATTTCTTGCTCAAGCAATATCCTCCATAGATTACCTATGATTCTCCCTCAATTTATCTTCTTTCCACAACCAGGCTGAGTGAATGATACTTTCCAGGGATATTCCTTGTATTTTTTTTTTAAGATTTTATTTATTTATTTATTTATTTATTTATTTATTTATTTATTTATGAGACAGAGAGAGAGAGAGAGAGAGAAAGAAAGCATGTGCATGCATGCATGTGGGGGGGGAGGGGAGGAGGGGAAGGGAAAGGGAGAGGGAGAGAATCTCAAGTAGACATCATGCTGAGTGTGGAGCCCTATATGGGGCTTGATCTCACAACCCTGAGATCATGAACTGAGCTGAAACCAAGAAGCAGACACTTAACAGACTGAACCACCGAGGCACCCCATTCCTAATCTTGAAGTAGTGAGAAAAGGGAAAATTGTGTTATGGCTCTTAAAATGTTTCCTTAGAAGTGGCACACATCATTTCAACTCATATCTAACTGGCCAAATCAAGCAACCTAACCAACTCTAACATCAACAGGGCAAAAATAATGTCATCCTTTCACATGGAGAAACACTGAGTATTTATAACAATAACAATCTACCATAACAGGGAAACTGAAAGGAAGACAGAGATGTGATCCCTTCCTCGATTAACTTATAAACAAATGGGGATAATAATTCACATTCCATATACTTCTACTCACCATTTCAGCTCTGGTATTTTTAGCCTGAAAAATCAAGGTGAAGATAAAGACCAGACATTAGTTCAACAAAAACCATCTTTGCTGCAACCTCCCCTTGACCTTTTCAGAGTCATCCTTCCCACAACCCCATATAATGTGGAAAGTTGAAGGCAGGTGTCTTCTTCAAAGAATCTGTTTGAAGGGAATGGGAAGTGGAGCCTGGAATGTGTTCACTGATGTACCTGGATCCATTTATAGAACTATCCTCATCTAGCACAGGTATGTGGTCTGAAGAATAAGAATAATAGAAGACAGACCCCTGCCAGGACCATCCATCCTAGACTCCACCCTCAGTTTAGTGAATGGAATGAGTCAGTGACTACTTTCTGGAAATGTCTAAAGGTTTTCTTTGGAAAAAGATACTGGGGAGGGGGTAATGGAAAGACAAAGCACAGAGGATTTGGGGGGCAGTGAAACTGCTTGATATGATACTATAATGGTGGAGTAACTTTAGAATGTAGATCAGCATAATTCAACACACAGAACTTCTAGTTTGTCCTAGTACATGAACTGAGCTACTATTTTCCTCACTAAATAGATCAGGCTCTACCCCAAAGCTACAGAAACAGCCAGGTGTCTAGGTTGAAGGGTGCTGAGTGAATCAGTTAGATTTCGTTTCCCTTTTGATTCTAAGCACAGGAAAGGTCTGTCATTGCTGGTCACTGTTTGTGGAAGAGAAAGAGAGGGTGGGGTTGAAGAAGGAAAAACGAGGCAATGCAGCACAAAGCCCATCCTTAAATTCCTCTGAAAGGAGGGTGGCGAATGAAGAGATGAGGAGGAGGGGGAAAATTACAAAAACAAATGTGTGCCCAAGATCCATCTGGAAGCCAGATACTCAGTGTGTGGGCAAAAAACTCTCTTCTGTTCCAGGTGCTGTCTCTGGTGGCTGTGTGGCTCAATCTGCCCCTCCCTTTCACCAAACCACAAGCCAATCCCACTCCTCCACAACTCCTCCAAGACACATAGCTTACTGTCTGAGAAAACACTTCTATGAAAGCCAACTAATATTATGCTCCCCACCAATAGTCTTAAAAAGATTACAGATCATTTAATCATGGTTGTTGGAAAGTGAATGAACTTTAGAGAGTAGCAGTAACAGAAACAAGATAATGGACAGATGTGAATTTCAATTCAGACTCTGATCATTAGTTAAGTAAAGAAGTTATTCAATTTCTCCAAAACCCAGTTTCTCTAATTCATAAAATGGTAAGAAAACCATATCGCCCTCATCTTGTAACCATTTATTCACTTATCCATCTATCTATTCATTTAGCAATTATTTATACAATGTTTACTACGTATCAAACACTATGCTTAGAGGTGGGCATATGGTAGAAAACCAAGGAGATATGGTACTCAGCAGAGCTTACAGCTCCTCCGCTGGGGAGGACAAGCATCAGTAATCACATGAATAAATAAATATATTGACAGGAAGTAAAAAGAATCTCTGTGGTAATAACATTTGGGCAAACATATGAAAGATGAATTGGAATTAATGGAATGAAGAAAAGGAGAGTAGCAATGGCATAGGTGATATTTTGGATAGAGGAAACAATCTGATAATGCTGAGGAATGACTGAGTTTCCAGGAACAGTAAGAACAAAAACAAAACAATATGAAGAACATGAATCAAGTGAAAATAGTGCCAGCAGGCAGAACTAAAAAGAATAAAGGGGCTCAATCATGCATAGCCTTGAAGACCACTTAATGGATTTTGTGCTTTATATAAAGTGAATTCAGAAATCAGAGAAGAGTTTCAAGCAGAGGAATGACTTTAAATAATGTGTGTAAAACAGCAATTCAACAGGTATTTAATAACACTTTTTGTGAAAAAACACAAAAAAGATGTATTTGTGAAAAAACACACAAGCAGTCTAACCTCTTCATTTTTAGGATGAGGAGTCATAAAACCATTGCATGATTTCAGAATGATCAAAGTGAATAAGAATATGATAATGTTGAGTCCTGAACAAAACTATCTGTTTACTTGGACTGATTTTATTTATTTATTTGTCTGAGAGGGAGAGAAAGAGAGTGCACAAGCAGCAAGGAAGTGGCAGGCAGACGGAGAAACAGGCTCCCTGCTGAGCAAGAAGCCCAATGCAGGAATTGATCCCAGGAGGATAGGATCATGATCTGAGCTGAAGGCAGACACTTAACTGACTGAGCCACCCAGGCATCTTTACTTGGGCTGGTTTTAAATAAGAAATCTGTGATTTGAATAACTGATGGTGTTTAAAAAAAGATTACTCTTTGACTTTGAATCCAGGAACATTCTTTGAATAGTCTAGGGTTGTGGCATTAGATCCATGAAGAAAATACAATCCCTGTAAAAATATAATCCTTGTAGACCACTTACCAAATAAAATACAAGTTACCCAGCTAAATTTACCAACTAAAATTACATAAACATGTGAATGATAATTTATAAATACATTTTTTGAGGCAGGTCCAAAGATTTTCTTTTAATATAAGTCCCTGAGTCTAACATACTATAGCTAAAAAAGTATTTGTTGTTTATTTGAAATTCAAGTTTATCTGGGCATCCTGTATTTTTATTTGCATAATCTGGCAACCGTACAGTTTATAGAGAGCATTAGTCACATACACATAAAAATATTATGAGTTTTTTATATATCATGTTTGTTGACATTTGTTGTATATCAACTTTCAGAATTGCTTTATAGGTGAAACAACACAACAAAAACTTACTGTTTATAGATCAGAATGTAAATTTTAATAACTTTTCAATGTAAAAGGAAAAGCATATGGGGGTGGACAAAATGGATAAAGGAATTATAAATAAAAAAGAAAGATTTAAGTATTACTACTCTAGCTTTTTTTTTTGCTTCTATTTGCATGGTAAATGTTTTTCCATCCCTTCACTCTCAGTCTGTATGTGTCTTTAGGTCTGAGGTGAGTTTCTTATAGGCAGCATATATATGGCAGATACAGGCTTCCAGCCATGGTGCGAATAAGTCACAGGAATAAAAGGCACAACATAGGGAATATAGTCAGTGGTACTGTAATAGCATTATATGGTGACAGATGGTAACTAGATTTGTGGTGAGCAGAGCATAATGTACAGACTTGTCAAATCACTTTGTTGTATACCTGAAACTAATGTAACATGTGTGTCAACTGTACTCAAATAAAATTTAAACAAAGAAAGGAAAGGCCTAGATGACAGAAGACAGAAGATGGAGGATTAAAGGGAGTGATGAAAAGTAGGATGGTCAGGGCACTGATGCTTTTTGTCTTCAGTAGAGGACAGTTGAGATATTGGTAAAAGTTGGTATGATTATATATCCATATAATTCAGTATTCTTTTTGCCAGGAGAAGTGTTAAGAAGTGATATTATTATACTGAACATAAGGCATAGATGCCTTCCTTATTGCTTCTGAGTGACTTTTTGTTCTATCATCTAATTTTTTTCCAAATACTTTCAAAATCCTGTCTATACCACCTTAAGAAACAAGGGGCACCCCTAACATCATTAACTGTTACATCAAGTAGTTCATTAAAAATCATCTTTATCTTACAGTTGGACTCATAGTTCATCTGTTCTTCAGAAATGCTAGTTAAAGTGAGAAATCATAAAAAATGATATATACATTTCACCTTATGAATTTTATTATAATTTTAAACATGTGAATGATAATTTATAAATACATTTTTTGAGGCAGGTCCAAAGATTTTCTTTTAATATAAGTCCCCGAGTCTGAGGTTCAGTGTCACCAAAAAGCAGCATCTCTCATTTCCATTTACAGTTTCTAAAAAATGTAGTGAGAATTTAAGGACACTGTTAAAGCAAGCTGAGCGCAGAAGCCTTCAGTACATTTACAAAAATTTCCTTCATCTTCTACATTGTCTTGCCTACAGCAAGTTTTTTATGATTAACTTTACTGAATCGTTCCAAAGCATTCAATGTAATTTCTTTTTTTTGTGGGGGGGAGAAAAACCAAACGTTTTTCCATTGATTTTAATACTCTTTCATCACATTATATAATTATATAGCCAATAAGACTGGGATATACTGGGTCAACTTTTATAGTAGCATAGAAATTCTTTCCAAAAATTAAAGTGAAATTCACACTCTGCTTTCCAAAGGCAGTGGAAATAAAATAAAGTATTTAGGCAATTAAGTCTCCTTAGAGGTGTGAAAATTAGTAATGGGAAACCTCACTAAAATGGAATTAGGAGGTTCTGGCAGGGAGAGCTCTCATACACTACCACTTATAGTCAATTGCAGACCCATGAGGAAGACACAGATGACCTTACACGGATGTGACCTTGCACATGTATACTACTCTATTACTCCAGCAGAAGGGAGAAATGCTTTCCTCACCACCCTTGGCCTGCAACAGCTCAGCCAATCCAGTTGTCTTTTAGTTTATGATAACTTTCCCAACTTACCCGTTTTCTCCTTAAAAAAGTGTGTCTCTCCTTTTTTCCCTGGACTTGCCTATGGTTTTGCCACAGCTTGTTTGTCCAGGATTGTAATTCTCCTTTATTCTCAAATAAACCTGTCTTTTGCTGGCTAACTAACTGGTAGCATCTATTTTTAAGGTTAAAAGAGGGTATATTACTAGGAGGCTGGAAACAGGATTGAATAATTTCTGAAGGCCAATTTCACCCAAATTTGCCTCATGGTAATTATACTGACGTCATTACTTAAGTTTCTCACTAAAATGTGAGATTTGTGATTTTTCTAAAATTGTGATGCCCTCATGTAAGTGTTTTATATTTCATTTGATTATTTCTTTTTTTTCTTTATGCAAGAAGAAGAAATAACTTATTTATTTAAGAGGCTAAGAAAGTTCCTAAGAAGTGACAGTTTATACATGGGATAAATTCTCATTATCATATTCTTAATTCCTGCAATAAATCTCTTTTTATGAATGTGCAGTCTTACTTTCCAGTATGCATCCAGCCAGAATGCTACAAAAGAGACTTAACGTATTAATGAAAAAATGTTTCTATTTAGTTTTCTTCACAGAATTGCAGCAATCCTTGCCTTATCCAAATTCTTCCCTTCTCAATCAAGAAGGTCCACATCTTAAAGCAAGAAAGCCCTTTTGGCTTTTAGGATTAAATTCAGTTTCATAGACTAGGTTATAGTCCCAATTTTGCTTATCCATAAATATAAAGCTTTCCATTAATTTTTAGAACTGAAGGTTAAATTGGATTATTTTCCTTAGGATTAATTTTAAGTAAGATTAGTTTCTTGCAGTGACGGTTCTTGTTTAAGCTTCTTATATGAATTTTCTGTTTTTAAATGTTTCTTTAAACTGAGAAAAGAGATTCATTGTTGGAATGATGGATTTTACTTTTTGTTAAAAAAGACAGAGCACTCAGGGTGGGGTCTGGCCATTTCCTGCTCAAAAACACAACTGTAAAGATCAGTCACGTTAAAGGTCTAAACAACCTGACAAGATCGCTTTAAAGGCAACAGCAAATAAAGGTGATTCCCAACAGGGGGCTTAGGAAAAGGTGGCTGGATTTAATTCACCCTTAATGAACAGGCAGTTTCTCCTACTGGTAACATTGCCTCAATACAGTAGCCCTCAGAGCCGGCCAGGACACTCCTCAGGAGAACATGTTTTCCTTAGCAAAAATAAATGGATATCGGTATAGATTAAATGGCTCCAAATCTATTGAAATCCTACCCTTCTTCACAAACCTAGATTAAAGGTTACCTTGGTCAATTGAACAACCCTTAATTGACTCTCCTTTCTGAAACTGTATTTGCTTCTATTTATTTTAATTCACTTAGATTATACTTTTTTTTTTTAGACCAATCTGACCTCCTGACTAGATTATAAACAATCTGAAGAAAGGATTCAGTCTTTATATGTTATTGTAACTCCAAGGCACTGTGCTAGGAACAATGTGCCAGGGTAGAGGATAAAAAAAAAGATACATCAATTATTAAGATCACAGTCTAATGGAAGAGACCAATATATAAATAAATATTTGCAAAGCTATTTGCTAATGGTCATATTAAAAGTGGATACAAGGCACTATTGAAACAAAAAGAAGAAGCTGATCTTTTTTGAAGATTTAGGAAAGCATTAAAAAAATAGCATCACACACACCACCACCACTTTCTTTAAGATATATATATATATATACATATATATATGTAGAGAGAGAGAGAGAGAAAGAGAGAGAGAGTCTATAGTTGACACATTTTTGAGTTGTTGGCAGAGACCTCCACCACTCTTTTCTGAAAAGTACTCTTAAATCTAAATCCCTCATCAGGCCATATATATAGTCTCTGACCCTACCCCCTAGCCATAGCCCATTGGAGCCTCAAGTTGAGCCAGTCCAATGTCAAGTACTGAATGTTGTGGTGCATTGGATACATCATACCTTCCAACACTTCTCATTTTACGCTACTCTGGGTTTTTAAACCTTTCCTGAGTAAAAATCATATCCTGGCAATGAACTTTGTTAAATAAATCAGTGTTATCAATATCAAAATTTTTATTGAGAAAGGTCCTTATTGAATGCTTATTGTGTGTTAGTGGCTGTCCATCAGCCATTAAAGGATAAACAAGATAGAGTCCCTTCCATCTGGGAGGCATGTAAAGAAATAATTACAATACATTGGATAGCTGTTAAAATAAATTCATGAAGCCAGAAACAAGAACAGAGGAAAGGCCTACCTCTGCTTAGGATATGATCCTTTGGTTTTATGATACTCTGAGAATTGTTAACCTCTCTGGACACAGTCACAAATCGGGAAAACGTTTTAAACAAGATTTTGGTCTTTTCCCCCTTTATCGAAATGTAGTAAGAAATCTGCTTAACATGAATTCAGGTTAGATTCCATAGGCAAGTTTTTTATAACCTTTCTTTGTGGGTTTTTATTCTGTTTTTCATTTTGGGTTCTGAGCAGAAGTTGAGTAATTCCGGTTTGTTCTTCTGGTCTGGAAAGCATGTCCTTGTCGGTTGCCAGGCCCCAGGGACAGATCTCCAACATGTAAGCTCTAGAAGAGAGTGGCATGACCCACTGAGGGGTCTCCAACTGGGAAACTCAGGGATGACAGGAAGCTTTATCTGGTCTCTATTCCTCCATTTGCCCTGTTTTATTGGAACATGAACCTCACTGAGGCAGCTGGGGTATGTGTGTTAGCAGCGAACAGGGGGCAAAACCTGGCACTGAAAGGAACTACCTCCAGAGAGGAGATCCTGTTTCCACCATTACCACTTTCCTAGGACTTATTCAGCACCCAGGCTCCAGGAAGATTTATGAGCTGCTTAAAACATTCATGTTTGCTTACTGCTGATCATTGGAAATTCAAGGGTGAGAACTGGATTATTAGCAATCAGAGAGCCCTCTGTTCCAGGCCCTTGGGCTTCTGGACACCCCCCTTAGATTTATCTCTCTATGCCTGCCTTCACAGCTTCCCCTGAGGAATGCCACAGATTTCCTCCTGGGCTTTATTTGAACTTGACAAAATTCAGTAAGTGTGCAACAGATGGGAGAACTAAAAAAATAACCACATAACCTTTGTAAGGACTCATATCTGTGAAGTAGTTTATGTTTTACAAGATACATTCACATACATTATCACCTGGTTCATTTATTCATTCATCCAATCATGCATTCATATCTTTATTAGACATTAAACATGTGCCAGGAACTGAGTCTTGTCTTTGTATTTTAGAAATACAGAATACTGTTTAATTTCTGTGGACGTGTGACTAATTCTGTAAAATATATTTATTTAACATTTTTGAAACAACTAAGGTAGTGAAGAGCATTGTATATGGTATCAAAAGCAGAATGTATGGGATATATCAAAATCAGTACCCTGGATGGAACTAGAGGGTATCATGCTTAGCGAAATAAGTCAATCGGAGAAAGACAACTATCATATGATCTCCCTGATATGAGGGAGAGGAGATGCAACATAGGGGGTTAAGGGGGTAGGAGAAGAGTAAATGAAGCAAGATGGGATTGGGAGGGAGATAAACCATAAGTGACTCTTAATCTCACAAAACAAACTGAGGGTTGCTGGGGGGAGGGGGGTTGGGGGGGATGGGGTTATTATGGACATTGGGGAGGGTATGTGCTATGATGAGTGTGGGGAAGTGTGTAAACCTGGCAATTCACAGACCTGTACCCCTGGGGAAAAAAAATATATGTTTATTAAAAAAAATAAGATTAAAAATTAAAAAAAAAATCAGTACCCTGGGATAAAGATAACAAAGATACGATTTGGTGAGGGAAATAGATGTGAAATGGAGTGGGCAGAGGAAATGGGACTAAATAAGGAATCACAGCTCCTAGGTTTCAAAGTGCAACAAAGGCTAATTTTGAAGTGTTGGTTGGTGGGAGGGGGGGACTCTTCAATTCAATTCAACTCAACAATCAGCATTAATCCTATCCAAGTCCAGTGGAAAGGGAGTTATACAAAAGAGTTTCTTTAAATGTGGAAATGTTGGAGTACAATAGTGGTTTTAAAAATTGGACTCCAGGTATTTTGCTTTGCCACTGATACACACTAGTGCAGCTTTGCTTTTTTCCTTTATTCAAACTGAACTTTAGCAGTAAGCTTTAATGTGAATAGAGGGTTCTAAGGTTAAAAAACAAAGAAAGAAAGAAAAGAAAGAAAACAAACCAACAAAAAAGGACTAGCCAGTTTCTAACATCCTGTGATCCTCTTACTATCACTATGTTAGTTCATCTTGGACTATCTGCATTTTAATAACAAAAAAATTATATAAACAATAATTCTGTAATAAAATTCTGGATACTGTGCTAGAACAGACATGGCAGGGGGGAGCTGGCAGCTAACAACTTCAAATCCCCTCCTCTAACAACCAACCTTACTGTCCACATTTATTTAATCCTTGCCCTTATTTTATACACTCAGGTTTTTTTTTTTTAGATTTTTTATTTATTTATTTGACAGACAGAGATCACAAGTAGGCAGAAAGGCAGGCAGAGAGAGGGGGAAGCAGGCTCCCTGCTGAGGAGAGAGCCCAATGCAGGGCTCGATCCCAGGACCCTGAGATCATGACCTGAGCCGAAGGCAGCAGCTTAACCCACTGAGCCACTGAGGTGCCCTACACTCAGGTTTTAATGGTATCAAGATACAATAAGATATGCCTTACCTTAGCTCAAAATAGACCTTTGATTCTTTTTGATTTTCAGTTTCTTAAATCATCTCTTCTGGTTAATGCTTTGAGATATTTAGGAGAGCACGAATCCCTGCTCCTAGTGTTTTTAGAATGGTCTAGTTTCAGCATGTGGAAACTCAGTAACCTAAGACTCATGGGAAGGTGGGCTTATTCCCAAAATGACAGCCCACAGAGGGTTGCCTTTATTGGGGAGGGCCCCAACAGTGCTCTAATCAAGGTGCCATGTGTGGGACATTCCACATGTATGCAGCTCCTGCCTTTTAAGACATACTAAAAGGTATGAATGGGGAGCTTTCCCAGATACCTGCAATGTATGAATAATTCTTTCATGGGGATGTCAGGGTCTTTTCTAGTTTATGAGCATGGACCCTTACCTCACTGAGCAGTAGCCTCCCAAACTCAGTGACTGCAGGCTGCATGCTGAATATTAGTTGGGAAGCGCAGGCCTGACCCTTAGCCAGTACCTAGCTGTTTATGCCACTAAAGACCAAGACAGACCCTATACAGATGCAAGCACAGCCTTCCTGTTCCTTCTACAAATACTCTGGGCCAAGGAAGGAGGATCCCCAAAGATGCTTATTCCCTTATTGAAGGGAAACATTTATGCTCAGGCTCCAAGTTCCCCAGGATCTGTTTAGCCTCATTTTCTTATTGTTCTACATGCTTTTTCTGGGGAAGCATGTATACTTTCTGGCTTCAGCTTCATTCTGAATCTGTGACAACCAAAAGAAATTTTCATCTGGATGCCCCGCAAGTACGCAAATTCAAATGTGCAAAATAAATTTAATATCTGTTCCTTTGCAATGCAAATTGTTTCCCATTGTCATTTAGAGACCAAACATTAGTATGTATGTATGTATGTATGTATGTATGTATTTATTTTTAATTTCTTTTCAGTGTTCCAGAATTCATTGTTTATGCACCACACCCAGTGCTCCATGCAATACGTGCCCTCCATAATACCCACCACCAGGCTCACCAAACATTACTCTTTAGAGGTAGAAATATATTCTTTCTTCCTCCCAACCCAGCCCATCTATTTAGGCACTGAGACCTGTGAAGTCAGCCTCAGAAATGTCTCTGAAATCATCTTCTTTTACTTTATTTTTCACTTCGACTTGTACTGAGCACCAAAAGCTTTCGTTAAGTCCCAGGTTTCTTTACTAATGATGTGAGTATAGGGATATGTTATAAAAAAAATAATAACACTTGCAGTCCAGTGTGAGAGATGGTTCAATAGAGCTATGCACAAGGTTCTCTGGAAGGGTAGAATCTAGCAGCAGTCCCGGATCATTGAATATGTTCAACGAACCTGTTGAATCAAACTAAACTGAAGTGGTGATATACATTCTCATTCCTGAAGAATGAATTTGTCAGACAACTGATGGGATGTTATCCTAGGCCAAAGAAATAATATGTGTAATATAAGCAAAAGACAGTATGGCATTAGTGAGGAAGAGCAAGATGATTGATAAAACTGGAAGGGAAGTAGTTAGGAATTGGGCTGGAGAGGTAAGCAGGGTCTTATGTTTCTCATTAATGGGTTTAGACTTTAAAGGAAGTGGACACTAATCAATAATTTTAGGCATGGAACAGAACTGAACAAAGGAGTCTAAAACTCCTTTGGGGTGAGGGGGTGTTGAAACAGTCTAGGGTGTCAAAGAGGCAATGAATTTCAGAAGAATTTATGAGGCAGACTCATTAAGACACTGATGATATAGAGGATGGGAATGATGGGAGAAGGAGGAATGGGAGTCCAGAGGAGATTCTGAAGTTTCCGTCTTGTACATGTAAGTGGGTCACTGCTTGAGTACACAGCCCCCTCTCCCTCTGGTGTCAACATAGTAATCCTCTAACTGGTCTTGCCTTCAGTTTCTCCATCTTCCTTACTGAAGAAAGAGTTCTTTCCTAAACTAAAATCTGCCCAGATGACCATCCTACATAAGGCCCTGTATTGAGGCTCATTGAGTTCAGTACCAAAAAGTCTAAACTTAGTTACTGTCTTCTACCTACCATTCCAGTCTCACCCCTTGCCACATCCACTGAAGCCCTCAATTCATGACCCCAGCCACACTGAGCTTCTCACTGGGTCCCAGGCATGGTCTGTCTCCCCCTGCTCTGGGCCTATACACATGTGGTTTACTCAGCTTACAAAACTTACCTAACTCCTCTCAGTTAATGTCACCTATTCTGTAAAGACCTTCTTTCCTCCCTCAGGCATAGTAGCTCACACCCTCTTCTCTGCAACTTTTTCTTGTTGCAATTCTGGAAATGAACTTCACATGATTCTGAATTAGTATGTCTAAATCTGTGTCTGGCACTATTCTCTGAAGTTTGAAACTATTATTCAGAGTTATATACCTTATCCTTACCATGGCTTATCAAGTGTGCTTCATAAACTTTTTCTGAGTGAACAGAATTTTCTTTTTTTGGGCTTGGCCACTATCACCAGTAAAACGGGAAGAACTGAGAAGAGAAGCAGCAGCAAAAGAAAAAAAAAAAAAAAGCAAGATTTTCCTTTGGATAAACCTCATGTTTGAGGACATAGGAAGTTTAAGAGTTTGGAAAGGATTTTTTAAGATCTAGAATGAACAGTGTCCTTATGAAAGCAATAATATTACAAACGGAGACCCCTGTAGCATTCTGGACTTATAAAAACACTTACTCCTCAGATCTATAAGAGAGCATACTTTGAATCAAAAAGATTTTTGCTGCTCAGTATTTCAATTTGAAAAGCTATTTGTTTCAAGGCTTTGATGTGTGTGTCTGTGTGTATCAGAAAGAAAAAGAGAGAAAGAGAAAGAGAAGGAAGGAGGGAAGAGAGGGATGAGAGAAAAGTGTGAATGAGCATGTGACTTTTCCATTTTTTGCAGATTTATTTGTGAGTACATTTGCAAATCTCTTTGTGTTTGCATATTGTTTCCATGTGTTTATGTGGGTGTGTTTGTTTATGAGGGAGCGAACTGTATAAAAATGTGTGGTTTTCCTGTGTCCAAGTAGTTCAACAGAGTAATGTGTGCATATAGGTAGTAATCCAGTATATTAGGTCTATCTGTGGGATATTGTGGATTTTGAAAGCATGCTTATAAACATATATAGGATTCTGCCATTATTTTAAATTTCAACAAGTAGTAACTCTCAAAGGATTTACAAATGAACAACTGTTTGAAGTAACAGACCTTAAACCCATTCAATAATACATGTATATATCTCTAGTTTTATCTTTCAAAATTATGAATTTTATGAAAAGCACAGAAATTGTAGAAGCTGAAAAAGGTGGCAAAAGGATGGTTTTCCACAGTTTCTTGATTCTTTGGGTAGGGTTTGGGTAGGGTAGTCTGTAAGAACTATGACTACTGTCTCGTCTTATATGTGCATCAGTGACACATGCCCATCTCTTCTAAAATAAACCAGCGACAGAAAAGAAGGATGGGGGCTAGTGGCCCTTTAGGACAGAAGGCTGATGTAAGTTTGTATCAGCATCTGAGAGGATGACGGTATGGTGCAAAGGCAGCAGGCTTTGGAGTCATCTAAAACGGACGGAGTCATCTGAATCACAGCTCTGCCCCTTCCAACCTGTGTGGCTTTAAGCACACTGCTCCCCCTCTTCAAATCTTAGTTTCCTCTTCTATTCAACAAAGTTGAAAATACCTACCTCACCTCTAAGTGTAGTTGTGAGAAAACTGCCTTGTATGGAGCCTGACAGAGAGGTAGGAGCTCAACAAACATGAATGCCTTTGTCAGAAGGAGCAATCAAAATGTAAAATATTGGTGTTGAAAGAGACATACCTACTTGCCATCTTTCTGAGGTGTGCTAGATAAGAAGACAAGTGTGAAGACTGTGAGCTAGACTGGCTGAGAGATGACCAAGAAATACATTAAGCCAGGTTGGCTGAGAATAATATTTTCAAGGGACTATAGCTCTGTGAATGATGAAGACTGGAGAGGTACTTTAGTTAGATAGGGCCCACCTCCCCAAAGCTTCCCAGTTCCCAGCCTTCTGCCTCTATCCCCAAAGCTCAACCCAGTCAGGAGCCAGAACAGAAAGAATCAGTTGCCCTTCCCCTCCCTTTAAGGCCCACCTAAAGGAAAAGAGGTCAGAACAAAGGCACTGCATTATGATCAGGTTGCCCATGTTCTTATCAGAGAACGTATCTTATTTGTGGGGAACAAAACAAAACTGACCTAGGACATAAACCGGAATGTATGCGAGTTGTCCGAGTTTGGGAGTTAGGAGGTATCTTGATTCTTATAAAAGAGAGCCAGTGTGAGCTCACCATGGTGATTAAGGCCAGTATCATATTTAATCAATTGAGTCATTAATTTCTTTGAGGAGAATGAACACTTAATTTCAAATTCATGTGCAGTTTAAAAGGGGGAATGCAATCCATATGGTTCTGATTCAATTATACTTATATCATCAAAATAAACTTTTTTTTTAAAGCTTTATCTTGGCCAAGAAATTCAATGAGCTTTTTTTTAACAAGCAGTTTAAGTCTTATTTCTTAAAAACAGGAAGTCATACTTAACTTTGGGTAAGCCAATTCCCTCTGGACAAGTTTTAGGAGTAGCTAAGTTTTGGACAACTACAAATCCTAAGTTGGTTTCAGTCATGTGGAAACCAATTTTTTGCACTTCTGAGAAAACTATCTCAGACTAGGTGAGTGGTGACAATATTGTTCAATAATTATGCTCTGCAAAATATCCATCTGCTGTGTATGGTGATATGTTCAAAAGTAGCTGTTTTCTGTAGGCTTTCTTGCCTACCTACTGTGTGATCTCAGGTAAATAAATGCCTTCCAGTGGGTCATTTAGAATCCACCAGTTGCTTCAATTCTAGGAGACTCAGATTTTCCAAGCTCTGCTCTCTAAAGTTCTTTTCAGTTTGAAAATGGAGTGGTCTGTGATTCTATGATCATCAGACATTTAGAAAACACTGCACTTTGGTGTTATAAATCTAGATGAAAATTCTGTACTCAGATTTACTATTTGACCTTGGGAAGATTATTAAAATTCTGGGCCTCAATTTTATTAACTGTATTTGAGAAGATATTATATTAAAGGACCTACCATAGCACCTAGTTCAAAGTAATCATGTGCCTCTTTGCTCCTTTGTTTTGCCCTCCCTCCTTCCTTTCTCCTCCTTTCTCCTTCTCTTCTCTTCATTTCCCTCCTTTTTTCTCTACCTCTTGTCTTTCTGTCATATTTTTATCCTTTTCTAATATGGTGTGAAGACTCTTAATGGCTTACACAGTTCCTTCTCAAAAGACCCATCTGTGTGATTTCATCTTGAGTAGCTGGTGACCTGTTAGAGAACTGAGCAATTACTTCTGTTTGAAACTTTCCAGTGATACTCATTGCCTCACCAAGGGTCACCTGAATGGGCATTCCTACATTAATGCTATGGCTACACTGGCCTCACTGTTTTTGATAATTCTGTATGCTTACAGAGAGATTCTGTAAAAGGACCTTTTTATCCCCTTGAGTTTGACCTTGTAGCTTTAAAGTTATCACATCATCTTAAATATAAAACATGATTTTTTGGTACTGGTTAAATTCTACACTTATTCTTCTTAAGGTAATTTTATATTTCTTGAGGAAAAGTCATGCAAAAGCTCTTGTGCCTGTCTAACTATAACACTGCTAATGAAATTTAAATCCTAGAGAAAGGAAATTCGGAGTCAGACATGAGACCAATGAAGCAAGACTTACTGCCCTTCCATGAATATTCTACAAGTCATTTTGAGACTATATCTAGGCTGTAAAATTTAGAGATTCTGATGCCTGAACCAATTAAAGATGTGTTGATCCTTATAACATGAATCAGGACATTTTTTAGGGACTACATTTGCTAAAAATGCCCTTTTAGCAGTTCCTATACTTACATACTATAAAAACCATTTCAGCTGCATTTTCCTGACAAGTAACCTGTCTCCTTAAGAGTTCATCATTTTAGACTCTTCATGTACAACTGTCCCTTAGAGTCATGTCTCCCAAACTGTAATGTACATGTAAATAAACTGGGGATCTTGTGAAAATATAGGTTCTGATTCAGTGGTTCTGTAGTAGGGCCTGAAATTCTACATTTCTACTAAATTCCTAGGCAAGGCTGGGATGACACAATAAACCACAAGGTTTCCAGTAACTAAGCATTTGGATCAGCGTGGATCCCAAATCACCTAGTGCATGACAAGTATGAACTTGAGCTTTCACAACAACATTGGTCTTAGCCCTGTACAGACTGGAGAGGAGGTGGCCTATGGTCTTTCTTGTTTCAGGATTTGTTGATCACCTATAAGATCAGCAACAGCCAATAAAACCCTTCTATCTGAACTTTAGTAAGTTTCTCCCTGGCCTTTGCTCATGTGAGTTAGAGAGAGAGAGAGAAGATATAGTATTTCTGTATATTTGGTGCTTAGAAGATCACAGCTGCCAAAGTATTCCCACCTCCTTCTCTACAACACCTCTGCTGAACCAAGACAGTGCAGCTAAGGGCCCCTCAGCTTCTCGGAGGGTGATTAAGGTGAGAGTCTATACTATAGGTTGTCATCTCTACCTAATCCCTGTATACAAATTTGATTAGACTATGTTTGCATTCAGAACATTTAAGTAGGGGGTGTAGAGTAGTGCTATAGAAGGAGGTATGGCTTCCCCAGTTTATGAGCTGTGTGACTTTGGTCAAGGAACTTTACATCTCTTTGTTCTGGTTCCCTAATTGGTTAATACCAATATGCAGTGTTGTTGAGAGAAGTCAAGATAATTTTTAAGTGCCTTCCCAAATAAATGGTAGATATTACTATTGGTATAATTACATTTGTCATTAGGTGCACTCTGATGTAGTTGTTAAAGACAACTAGGGATAATGGATGAAGCCATTTTGTTATTCAGACCAATTCACAGTATAGATTTGGCCGGCATAAAGATCACTAGTTCATTCTGATAAATGATAACCATTAAAAACACCTCATATGATTGTGAATTTTATAACTGGTGTATGTGCTTCTAATAAGCTGACCAGGTGAGAGTAGGTCAGAACTATGTGATTTGCCCTTCAACCCTTCCCAACACACACCTTAAAGTAGAGAATAAGTAGAATCTGAGGCAGTTAACAAAATGCTTCCTAACCAGGTTTGGAGTACAGTCTGCAAAAGTGCCTACCCTATTAACTCTGCCTTAATGTTTCCCTAAAAGTCCTCTGTAAGGGACATCCTGGTGCCTTCCTTAGCTTTCCCAATGCAGTTATACTAGAAACACTTCAAGTTTGTCCACTGTATTATTTGTTTCTCTTCCTCCTTCCTCTATAACTTTCCTCTCTTTTCTTCCCCATCTGATGTTGGAAAGGAGTGAATGCTCCCTCATTGATCCATGTCAGTACAAAGGCCCCTAGCTTTACTTTAGAGAGAATAAGAGGCAATAAATAAAGTGAGGGGGCTGTACATTAAGCCAGCTGGTGCCAAGCAGAAGCAGATGCACTAGAGGACCAAACTGGGTGAGGTTGGGGGGAGGGCTCTGTGTTGGTGTCCAGGGGGCAACTCAATACCTTCTACCCTGTGTTAATGACTGTTGTATCAGGGAATTGCTTTCCTGCCTTGGTCCCCTCCCCTTCTTCTTTCTGTGTTTTCTTAAGCACAATGATATTTCTGAAAAATAAAGCATTTATTTTCCATCTTCTGCACTTACCAACCATCTAACTTTTCTCCCATTTTTTCCAAAGAATCATATTATTTAGCGGGTCCTCACCTCTAAATAACATTCAGTTCAACAAAGTGAAGAAGGAAAAGGTGGTAAAAAGGACTATTTTCTTGTTAGTTTTAGGAATTAACGAATCACTTAAACTACAGCATGAAGGCTCCCAGGCTCTTTAGTCACCCTGGCTGGTCTGTATATACACCTCTATATACAAAAATGTCCATTTATGCAAACGTGCATAAATGGCTTCTATGCTTCTTTATTCTGTTTAATTGAGGCACTAAGACTAAGCACATATATGTATAAGCTTGTAAATGGCTTGATGTACACATTTGCAGGTAGTATATGTGCTCCTGACTGGAGAATTCATAGACTGTAATTTCAGAGTGGAAGAGTCCTCAAAAACAGTCTTTCAAAATGATACATCTGATGCTTGAACCCACTGTATGACTTCCTCATCTTGCAGCCTAAATCCAAGGCTTGATACCTCAATTATCGGGAAAATTCTTACCTCTCCAAACTGTCTGGATTATCTTTGATTACATTTCTTCATGTGGATTTTATGTGACACAGGTGGGTCTATTTCACAGCTGTCTATCCTTGTGGCAGTGCGCCTGCCTATAACATGCGGAGTTGATGTCAGGTCAGAGTTCTGCTTCTGGAAGCCTGGGCACCCCAAGCACACTGAATATAGGGCAGTCATCCATACCCATGAAGACAAACTTTTTGAGGGGTGTGTGCCCACTGTGTGGAGCTGTGGCTCTGAAGACTGCCAGTGCCTATGGATTTCTCTCAGCTCCTCTCTTAACTACACACTTGGAACAGTTTCCTGCTCACCTGCAGCACTCTGTCAACAAGCAAGGAAAGCTTTAGGACAAAAGCCTAGGACATGACAGGCCCCTGAAATCCCTCACTGGGCCTCAGGGTGAACCCACACTCACAGATGGGATGGCTTCCAAACATTAACTAAAATACTCACACTTGTTTTTGACAACAGTGTTCAGGTTAAGTTTCACCAGTTGCTATTTTGGGTAGGGAGCTATGGCAGAAATGCCAGATTCCGGGTGGCTGTAATGCCTCTGTAAAGCCACCTTTCAACATGCTCCATTTGCTCTGCTTTCAAAGACTCAGCTGTATTATTGACTTCATAAGATTCAGCCCCAAAAGGTGAGTGGGGAGACCTGGGAAGGGCTTCTGAGGAGAGGGAGCCCCTGGGACAAGCTATTCCAGGAGTCTCCCTGCCTGAGTTGACTCATTTTTTGATATGTGGAAGCAACAGCAAGGGGTGGCTTCCAAGGGCCTGTCTGTGATGATGGATGTGTTTGGCCCTGCAGCCTGGGGAACAGATAGGAGTCAGCAGAACACAGATGTTGCAAGGAAGCCAAATTAATCTTTAGTGAGAATGTACAAGTTAGGCCCTCATTAGAATAGGCCTAATGGCCTAACCTCATTGCAAAGCAAGAGCTAACCTAACAGAATGGACGCTAGCCTAAAATCTTCTAGGTCTTGTCAAGGTTGAGGCAGAATTCTGACACACATTGAATCATGTGTGTCAGAATTTCTTAAAAATCTCTCAACTATGGGGGAAAGATTTCACAGCCAAGAAGAGCATAATATGAAATGCACTCTTTCTGCAGTCCTTCTGGGGGAGTTGAAACTCTGGGTTGTGGACACTTGAGCTTTATCTGATCAGACAGGATAAGGTACAAAACAAAGTAAGACCCTAATCCTATGGGAGTCCCTCTTCTTTAGAAACATTCACAGAGAAAGATGTATTTAACGGGTAAGGAACTCCACTTTTTTCCTATAAATAAAAATTATATGATAATTGAGTTAGATTAAAGTGGCTACTTGGCTGTGTAGAAATGTGTAGAAAGGGTTGTTGACACCAATGACTAAATGCATTTGGGTAGTTTTTATTCCCCCAAATTAGAAAGAGGTGGTATACTGATCTCTGAAATTATTTGTAGAATTATAAAACTTTCAGGGAATTTATTTCTAATTCTAAGGGTGCTAGGGAGAAGTGGACAGTCTGATGAATAAATTCTCTTTTGGTAGAATTTATGAATAAAGAAGAAAGGGGAGCTGAGGAAAGAGATATTTACCACAAAAGGGATTTTTTAAAAAAGGATGTGAAAAGAAGGTAGATTACATCAGATACTGGTAAGTCCAACAGAAATTAAGGTACCATGCTTATGAAGCACTGATGATGCATTACGACAGGACCACCTGGTGGGTCTTTAGTGAACACTCATAGAAAAACCAACCAGAGAAAAGAGGCAGTGTAGAAAATACCAAATGCATGAGATTTGTAGACAGAGAGACCCATGTGGAACTTCTCTGAGCCTCAGATCATTTTCTATGAAATAAGGATAATGATACCCATCTTGCAAAGCCACTGGGAGGATTTCAGATCTAATTTTTAAAATGCTTGTAAGACTAGGCATATTCTTGTCAAGTGTAATGATAATTAACACTAATGGTTGCTTTTATAGCTCATTATTATAGAGAAAAGTTTATGATTAAGGACCTTTTGGCAAGAGCATCTGGGCTTGGGTAGTAATCTAAACTTTCATTCCTCCTCCCCAGAAATATAGAAGATGGAAGCACCAACCATATCAGGAATTTGGCAGAGAATTTGACTCATCTCTTCTAGAGATGATCCACCCTTTTCTGATGCAACCATTTCTTGTACTTTCAGAAATAGAGTTAAAACTAACACTTGATTGAAGAAAAAAAAAACAATAAAGAGAACTGATGAAATTAACACATGGAGACTAATATCTATTATAAAAATGCACATGGATCTAAAGGAAAAAATTTACCACATATAGGGAACAAATAAGAATCTAAATAGAGAAAGGGGGACTAAAAAAATAACCAAATGGAAATTTGAGAACTAGAAAATACAATATCTAAAATGAAAATTTTGCTGAATGGGCTTACTATCAGATTAGATACTACAGAAGAAAATATTAGTGAACTTGAAGACATTGTAATGGAAACTAGGCAAATCAAAACACATGGAAAAAAGGCTGACAAGAAATGAACGGTGAACCTCTAGAGCCTGTAGTGACTTGTGGAACAAAATGAAACAGTTTAGCATATCTGTAATCAGAGAGCCAGAAGAATAAGAGAGATTGACACAGGAAAATAATATTTTAAAAAGCTAATAGTTGAATATTTTTCAAAATTGTTGAAAACATAAATCTACAGATCTAAGGAGGTCAATGGACTGTGAGCAGTATAAACAGTAATCTAGACAGAAACACATTACAAATAAACCAATGATAAAGAGAAGATCCTAAAAGCAACCAAGGAAAAAGACACACATAACAGAAGAATAATAAGACTTACTAATAACTTCTCATCAAAAATGATGGAAGCCAGAAAATAATGTAATGAGATCTTTAAAGAATTGGAGAAGGGAATAAACCTAAAATTTCAATTCCAGTGAAAATATTCCTCAAAATGAAGGCAAAGTAAAGACATTTTTGGTTGAAAGAATTGAGAGAGTTTTTCCAATAGGCTTGCACTATTAGAATTATTAATAGAAGTTCCTCAGAGTGAAGAAAAATGAAACCAAATGGAAATTCAGATCTTCAGAATACTGAGAATGGTAAATATGTGGGCAAATATAAGAGACATATTTTTTCACTTCCTAATTTGTCAGAAGAGTATTCTCTGATTAAAGCAAAAATAATAACAATGTATTATGAGATTTAGTACATTAAGACATTAAATATATAATAAGAATAGCACAAATAATGAGAGGAAGATAATTGTAGAATACTGTTGTGTCTTACATTATACATGAAGTGATATAATATTAATTCAGAGTTGACTGTGATTGCTTCAAAGCTCTACAGAAATCACTTTAAAAAATAAAATAGAAAGGTATAGTTAAAAGCCAGTAGGGGAGATACTAAATATTTTTTTAAATGCCAATCCATAGAAGATTGAAAAGGAGAGAAAAGAAACCACAGTAGCAATCCAACAAATGCCATAACTAAAAAAAAAAGAAAAGAAAATAGCAACATAGCAGACACAAACCAACCATACTGATAACTGCATTAGAAAGTAAGACAGACTATATCTTTATAAATATAAAGACACTCTAAGCAAGACGGAGATAGTTTGAAAGTAATACAATGGAAGAATATGTATCATCTGTTTTTTTAAGATTTTATTTATTTATTTGACAGAAAGAGAGAGATCACAAGTAGGCAGAGAGGCAGGCAGAAAGAGGGGGAAGCAGAATCCCCACTCAGCAGACAGCCGATGTGGGGCTCAATCCCAGGACCCTGAGATCATGACCTGAGCTGAAGGCAGAGGCTTAACCCACTGAGCCACCCACACTGCCCCACGAATATGTATCATCTAATGAATACACATAAAAAATGTGGCCCAGATATATTAATATCATACAAAATAGACTTAAAAACAAGTAGTATTACTAGAAATAAAGAGAAATCTCATAATGGCAAAAGGGTGAATTCATCAGGAAAAAGAAAATAAGTCCAACAAATTAGGTATAATTCCTGGTTGATATTAGTCTACTGCATTAGCTTAGTATAAAGAAATAATGGTCCATGAGAAAAGTGTAACTATAAGATGTATAGAATAAGATATACAGAGAATGCCAAACACTGTAGGGCTAAGGGAAACTTTGTAAGAATACACTTTAGGGGAGAATCACTGCCCAAAGCCAGAGTTAGATCTCACTGGAGAAGATACAGTTGTAGCTAAATGAATGGCAAGGAAATTTCCTGCACTAACCGATCATTGCTGGAACAACTGGATATCAGTATGCAAAAACATGAATACAGACCATTACCTTGTACCATATATTTTAAAAATTAGCTCAAAAATGATCAATGAACAAAATGTAACAGCTAAAACTGTTAACACTGCTAGAAGATAACATACAAGAAAATCTTTATGACCTTTGGTGAAGTGAGGATTTCAAAGATAGGATACAAAAGTGTCAACTGTAAAAGAAAAAAAAAATTGATGAATTGGATTTCACCAAAATTCAGATTACAAGTACAATGCAAAGGTAAGTCACAGAGGGAGAAAATATTTGCAAAATAGAATAACTGGTAATTTTCTTATATTTCAGAATATATAAATAATTCTTACAGCTAAATAATAAGCAACCCAACTGAAAAAATGGACAAGAAATTTGAATAGACATTTACTAACATGGATATATTAATGACATAAAAGCACATATAAAGATGTTTATCATTAATTATTAAGAAGGTACAAATTAAAATCACAATGAAAAACAATATTAAATGTTAGTAAGGATGTGCTGGAGCAGCTTGTACCCTCATGTTTCTGGAGTGATTACAGAGTGGTATGGTCAATTTGGAAAACAATTTGATGGTTTCTTAAAAAGTTAAACATTTTCCTATCATGCAAACTACCAGTATAACTGAAGGATTTACCCAAGAGAAAACAAAAATATATGTTCACACACAGACTTATATTTAGATAGTCATTTCAGCGTGCCTTATAACACTAAAAACCTTGAAACAACTCAAATGTCTATTATGTACTTAATACATAAACAATGAGTAGTATGTATGTAACTATGGACTACCAAGGAATGATCTATTGACACAATAATACTAAATACTGTATAATTCCATTTATACCAATTTCTATAAAAAGCAAAAATACAGTGTCAGAAAATATATCAATGGTTCCAGAAGCCAGGGGTGGCAGGAAAGGAGATGAGTGCAAAAAGGCCTGACAGAACTCTTTGAGGTAATTGAATTGTTCTGTTTCATGATTGTTGTGGTGGTTACATGACTATGCATTCATCAAAGCTCATTGAAACATACATTTTAAATGGTTGAGTTATATTTTATGCCAATTGTACCTCAATAATGCTGTTTCTAAAAATATATTAAAAAAGGAAAAACTCTCTTGTACCTATAACTCAATATATGTGTATTCAATTGTATGAAAATGATACTTAAATTAGAAAATTAAAAGGTAAAAATATGGTTATAATTATTATATAATAATTACATAATTACATTTGTAATTATTGTGAAAATACAGATAATTGCCTGACAACATGCAATAATTTCAGAAGAATAAGTCTGATATATTTATACAATGCACAGTGTGGAAAACTGGTTTGCCTCTTTGTGAAAAGGTTGACAAGGTAATTGTGGGGTTTGATTCCATTCCCAGACTGAGAGAAGAAACAGGATCCCTGGAGACATTACTCTAACTTCCCACTTAAAGGACTAGGCCTGTGACCCTGAATTCATAGTTTGGCCCCAATAGGTAACAGAAGGAAGTCCCCAAATATGTCATAAGGGAATGAAAGACATAGCCCAATGATGTTCAGAATTGAGACAATTTCTGGTAAGAAGAAAGAATGACAGGGTCATTGGGACAGATGTGCAAAAAAAACTGTTTCTTAAGAAACAAAATGTCTAGCCTTAATGCCAAAGTCACTGGAAATGCTAAATATTACACAGAAGTTCATTCACACTGCTAGTCCAATTAGGCCAGATTTAGCTAGCCCTAGATATTCCAGAATGTGAGAAAAAAAATCCCCAATAGCCAGTTTGCAGCAAATTTTTGCTGCACACATTTTGTTTTTTTGGCTCAGTAGTTTATACTTCAGTTAAATACAGAGTATTGAATCTGTTGTGGGCATCAGAACCTTATTTTCCTTTAGAATCTTTGCTTGCCCTAATCAGGACTGGAGTTTCAACTTCTCCCCAGCAGCCACAGGAAGCCACTAAATACAGATCCTGATGGGAAAGGCTCCAAGGAATGCAAAACCTGGTATAGTGCTTAAGAATGATATCTCCAGGAGTGCACAGAAACAATCAATAACAATACTGAAGTTCAATCTCTTGGGGGAATTTGTATTTGATCTAGAAGAAGGCATTGTATGAATATTCTGATTTTTTTCCAAGAAGGATGTGGTGAGAGGTAAAACTTAGTGATTTTAAAATCTAAGAGGTAAATAATCTCTCTGTAAATGGTTCATCATTTATTCACTTATTCAACAAATACTAGTTAAACATATCCTATGTAAACACAATACTATAAAAGTAAGAAATATATATAAGACAATGTCCCTGTTCTCAAGGTCCAAAAATCTTTTCAGTAAAACAAGAAATGCATTCATGAGAAATTCAATAGTCATACCTGGTAAAAATAATAATAGCAACTAATGAATTGAACGTTCTCTTTTGCTGAGTAACATAGTATATTTGCTATGAGAATATATATAGGCTCTTGAACCTAACTGGGTTTAAATCTTGGATTTCCTTTTAGCTGTAGAACAATGTGTGGCACAAAGTAAATTTTGTTTAATTGTATTATTATGTTTTGTTTTAAAAGTATTATCTGTAACCTGTGGTGGCAGGATGGCTCACTAGGTTAAGCATACAAATCATGATCCTATGGGTTTTGAGACTGAGCCTACCTTTGCTCAGAGCTCAGTGGGGAGTCTGCTTGGGATTTCCCAAGCAGTGGGGAAGGGAGGCGTGTTTCTTCTCTCTCTCTGTCTCTCTCTTAAGTAAGTAAGTAAATAAGTAAGTAAATAAATAAGTAAATAAATCTTTTTTAAAAAGTATTATCTCTAATCCTCAAAGCACTCTTATAAACTAGGGATAATAACACCTCCTTTATAAATGAAGACATGAGGTTCAAAGAGGTAGTAAGTGAGAAAACTGAAGTATATTTCACTGTGGACTGAAGTAATCACAGAAACACAATGGCTCATGTAGGATTTTATCTGAGCTATGATGGATAAAGTAGGATTTCCAGTGGACAAAGACTATGCAGGATATTAGAGATTAAAGATACAGTAATAAGCAGAGAAATAGAGGCAGGAATAAACCTGAAGGATGAATATTCCAGATTAGTGTGAGTTTTTCTGTGACATAGAAGTAATTGTAGTAAAGATATTAAAAGTAAATAGAATTTAATATTTAGAAAAATTTAAATACCAAGCTCAAGGAGTTTAAAATTAGTACTGTAGAAAGCAAAAAGCCATTGAATCTCATTAATTTAAAATGGTAATAACCTTAAATGTTACCTAGTTATTCCCCCTCCTCTTTATTACCACCACCAGTGTCACTCAACAGAGCAAAGGTTCTTAACTTCTGGCTTTATCTGCCAGAGCAGGGCTTCTGAACTCATGTTTGAATTTGGCACTATCAGCGCTTGATGCCTCATGGTATCTTACTCATGTTTTGGAAAAACTCTTCTAACTAACATCACAGAACTGAGATTACTTAAGTTGCTACTCATCATAGGGAGATAGTTTCCAATGTAAGTCCAGTAAAGCCAAGTACCTGCTAAAGCGCGCGCGCGCACACACACACACTCACACACACACACCAGCAGTCTTCAGAGAAATATAAAAGAATTATGTCTATAGCATATTACTCACAATGTCCATGATATAATATAAAATTTGTTAACATGGAAAAAACTTTTAAATGTGTTAACATGGAAAGAAATAGGAAAACCTGACCAGCTCTTAAGGAGAAAGACAATCAGTGGAGACCAATCCTGATATGATTTAGATGTCAGAATAGACAAGAATTTTAAAGCAACTATTATAATTATGCTTAACAAAGTAAATGAGAATATTCTTATAATGGATAAAATGACAAAATTCTTAGAAAAGAAATTTTAAAAAAGGGAGTAGTACTGAAAGATACTACACTTGAAGTGCAGAAAATGTACTAGATGGGCTTAGTTATAAAATGGAGATGATGGAAGAGTCAGTGAACTTGAAGATAAAGTATCCAAGTTGAAGAACAGAGATAAAAAATTTTCTGAGATATAAATAGACGTTTGGAGACCCATGGAATTATATCAAGAAGTCTAACATACATGTACCTGGAGTCCTCTATGGGTAAGAGAGAGATGAGGGGCAGAAAATAATATGTGAAGAAATAGAGACACAAATTCAATAAATGATTCAAATATTATTCATTAATGGTGGCCTACCTGGGATGCGGCATTGAAAGCAGTCCTTGCTGGGCAACCAACAGGAGGGACTCTTTTTCTAGGATAAATATAAACAAAATAAAACTGAGTCAAAGTTCATCTGCTTTTTTTATTATCACTATGCTGGAAATTTTAAAGAACACCAATGATAAAATACATCTTCCCCCAGAATTCTTTGTTGGTCTAAGTTCTAAACAATTGTTACAGTTAATATTGATTTTTGTAATGCATATTTAGCTTCTAATGAGCACATTTTTTCTTAATTTTTAATAAATACTGAATTCCACACAGGAGTTAATTTGGATTACTCCCAGTTGCATACCTGGCCCCCAATACAGTGAGACTCAAGTATATATATGCATTCATTCCAAGAACAATAAAGTTCAGAATAACTTGAGTGCACTTTATGTACAATTTCATCAATAATTCTTATAATGCTATATACACCAGATTTTAAACTGTAGATTTGAAATAAACAGTGATAGCATCGTAATTGTAGTAATGATGAGACAAAACTTGAATGACTTCCATTTTGTCATTCTATATGACCACATGGAGTTATTATTTGTGTTTAAAATTTAAACAGTGGAAAAAGGTGAAAACTGTGAGGTATAATATTTTTCTTTGGAAAGTGCAAATTTTAGTTCATAGATAAAATTTTTAAATAATCTTGGAAAATAGGTAGAAACTTTAAGTGTATTCCCTTTTAAATTGTTCACTATTTGTTTTTAAGCCAAAAAAAAAAATCTAGAAAATAAAAAATTACTCTAGTAGTACCATTTGGTCATTACATAAATTGACCTTTTTGAAGATATTCTTGCTATATTAAAATTCATTTATAGTTACTAGATAATTATTTCCATAAAATATTTTACATAAGATATTGACAAAAATACCTGAGTTAAAACTGCCAGATTGAAATAAAAGTTATCAAATTCTGTACTTCTGTCCTATAGAAACTTGAAGGACCTTCCAGTCATTTGGAATATTGTTCTGAGACCAGCAAGAATTAAATAATTTTTTTGCTTTTGGTAAAGAAATGTGAAGTGAAAAACCCATACCAACATGAAAGGGCAACAACCCAATGGAGCCCAGCAAAGAAAATTAAAAAAAAAAAAAACAAAAGAGGCAATTGTAGCAATGTCTGGATCTATTTTGAAATATGTAATGCCTTCAACATTGCATAGAGTTTATGAAAATTGTGAAGAGTGCAAGCTGGCACATCCAAAGCACAGATACTAGAAACAACACAAGATTCAGATGACACATGGATGAAAGACAACAATGAATCATTTTCTATAAGCATTGACACCAAGGAAAAGAAAGGAAATGTTAGCATAGACACTGACAGGATTGAAAAAAAATTAAAAGGAGAAGAAAATAGCACCAAAAAAGCAAAGATGAAGAGATGACAGTGAATGATATTTTAATCTATTTTGATATTCCTGCTTGGTCAATACTATTTCCAGATGAAAAAAGTTAATCTGGTTAAGAAAGGAAGTGAAACTTTTCAGAATAAATATGGACATTTCTCTGCAGTTCAAAGACAAGGAGAAAAGAGCAAAAAAAGCAGTCAACATTTGACAACTTCATGACTTTATTACTAAACAACGCAAAAAAAGCCAGTTTTTTCAAGACCGAAATAGTCACTTTGTTTTGGCTGCAGACTATGATATTGGGATAAAAAATGAATATCCAATCTTATGACTGCTTTTAAACCTGGTAGAAATGAAATCCTAAGGTCTGTGAGATATGTGAAAAAATATTTCTCCTTTTTTTTTTAACCATTATTATTCATTTTACGTAATGACTATTACTGACAATGATTTTGTTATATAGAAGATGGAGTGTCAAGCATTCTGGGTATGCCATTATTCATTAATAATAATATATTCAGTAATTCTTCTAAAGTGATCATTTTGATGATAGATATATAAATGATTTGTTGAAGCCATATTATTTTTTGATTACTCTTTTTTCTTAGACTTTGATTACTTACTTACTTACTTTCTTAGACTCTTTGATTACTCTTTTTCTAGACTTCCAAAAATCCACAGATAAGCACAAAGAGAAAACAAATATAAAAATTGCTTATCTTTTGTATTAACTGGAGTAGTGTAAATCAAAGCAAACTGATGATGTCATTTTACATATATGAAGTTAGAGTCTTCAAATTATCATTATAATACTCAATGCTGGTAAGATTAGCACATCTATATAGTATTGATAGCAGTAAGAATTTGGGCAATGAAACAACAACAAATACAAAAGTCAGTGAAATGTTCATACACTAGGCCTAGAATCTTAAATCTTATGTGTCGGAAAATACATTTCCCATATATATATGTATATATATAAAATATAAAACACTGCTTGTATAAGTTATAATGTATAATATACAGATATACCATAGTTTATTTTACTACTCTCCTGTATTTAGGAATTTAGAGCATTTCCAATATTCTGCAATTATAAATAAAGCTGGAATGTGCACACTTATTTTCACATGGTTGGTAGGAAACTTTAAGGTAAATTTCTAGACATGAAATTATTGAGTCACAAGGTAAACACGTAACTTAGTTGTGTTAGATATTTCTAAACTTCCTGACAAAAAGGCAAATGCCAATTTGCATTCCTATCAACAATATGTAACTATTCTTGTTTACCCAAAGCCTTGAGAACAGAATGTGTTGTCATGCTTTTTTCAATCTGGCAATGCTATAGGTGAGAAATGATATCTTAGGTTTTAATTTTGTTTTGTTTTACTTTTTGGTTTTATTTTACACTTGGGCCACCACAAATTTTATTAGCTTAACCATATTCATAAACTTTTTAAATTGTGGTAAGATACATAACATATACAGTCTTAACTATTTTTAACCGTATCTTTCAGTAGTGCTAAGTATGTTCACAATGTTGTGCAAAACATTTTTTGAACTATTTTTTGAACTTTTTTTCATCATACAAAACTGACATTCTTTACTAACTAAACAATGACTACCCATTTCTCTCTTCCAGGGGCCCCTGATAACCACCATTCTACACTCTGATTCTATGAGTTTGACTACTTTAGATGCTTCATATAAATGGAATCCTACAGTATTTTTTTGTGATTAGTTTATTTCACTTAGTATAATGTCCTTAAGGCTTATCCATGTTGTATCATATGTCAGTTTCTTTCCTTTTTTAATATTCCATCATATTATATGTGCCACATTTTGTTTATCCATCCATCTGTTCATGGACACTTGGCTATTATAAATAATGCTGCTATAAGAACATGAGTGTTCAGATACCTATTTGGAAAACTGCTTTCAATTCTTTTGGATATATACTAAAGAAGTGAAATTTCTGTATTACATGGTAATTCTATTTTTAATTTTTTGAGGAACTGCCTTACTGTTTTCCATAGTGGATGAACCCTCTTATGTTCCTACCAATAATGCATAAGAGTTCCAATTTCTCCATATCCTCACCAACACTTGTTATTTTCTTTTTTTTTTAATTTAATTTTATTTTTTTGCGTGTGTTGCAAAATTCATTGTTTAAGCACCTCACCCAGTGCTCCATGCAATACGTGCCCTCCTTAATACCCACCACCAGGCTCACCCAATCCCCAACTCCCTCCCCTCCAAAACCCTCAGAGTCCACAGTCTGTCATAGTTTGTCTCCCACTCTGACTTCCCCCAACTCACTTCTCCCCAACCATTCTAATGGATGTAAGGCAGAATCATACTGTGATTTTGATTTACATTTTCCTAATGATTACTGATGTTAAGCATCTTTTCATATGCTTGTTGGTCATTTGTATATATCCCTTAGAGAAATGTCTGTTTAGGTCCTTTGCCCATTTTTAATTCAAATATATATTATTTTTAAAAAGATTTTATTTATTTATTTGACACAGAGAGAGAGAGAAAGAGAGTGCACAAACAGGGAGAGTGGAAGAAGGAGAAGCAGGCTCCCTGCTAAGCAGGGAGCCCAATGCAGGACTTGATCCCAGGACTCCGAGATCATGACCTGAGCTGAAGGAAGTTGCTTAACCAACTGAGCCACCCAGAGATCCCTACAAATCCCTATTGATTTGTAGTTCTTTATATGTTGTGGATATTAACTCTCTATAGGCAGTTATAGATAGATAACTGTATAGATATCTATAGATAGATAGAGATAGAGATAGTTGTGATCTGCAAATATTTTCTCCCTTTCTGTTGGTTGCCTTTTCACTTTGTTGTGTCATCTGATGCAAGACTTTAAATTTTGATGTAGTCTAATGTATCTATTTTTAATTTTGTTGCCTGTGCTTTGGATAGCATATCCAAGAAATCACTACCAAATCCAATGTCACAGAGCTTTCTTCCTCTGTTTTCTACTGAGTTTTACAGTTTTAGCTCTTAAGTCTTTGACCCATTTTTGTATATGGTGTAAGTAGGGCTCCAACTTCATAACTTAGCATATGGATATCCAGTTTTTCCAAAGGCTTTTTGAAGATAGAGTCTTTTCTCCACTGAATGATTTAGCACCCTTGTCAAGAATCATATGATCATCTATTCAAGGACTTATTTTGGTGCTCTCTAACCTATTCCATTAGTCTATATTTTTATCTTTGTGCCATTACTACACTGTTTTGACTACTGTAACCTTGTGGTAAGTTTTAAATTCCGGAAGTATGAGACTTTTATCTGTGCTTTTTAAAGATTCTTTTGGTTATTACAGGTTCCTTGAAATTTCAAGTAAATTTTATGATGATTTTTCTATTTCTGCCATAAATGCAACTGGGATTTTGATAAAGATTGCATTAAATCTGTACATCACTTTGGATACTGATATTTTAATAACGTTAAGTCTTCTAATCCATTAACATAGATGTTCTTCTATTTATTGCCATCTTCTCTAATTTCCTTTAGCAGTATTTGTAGTTTTCAGTGTACAAGTCTTTCATCTTATGGGTTTATTCCAAAGTACTTTTTGATGCTACTATAATTGGAATTGTTTTCTTAATTTTCTTTAAAGATTGTTCATTGTTAATGTATACAAAAAACACAGCTGATTCTGTGTGTGTGTGTGTGTGTGTGTGTTAGTGGTTATGTTATTTATTTGAAAATAGTTTTAAAATATAATTTAAAATTTGTTTTTACTTTTCATTTATTTAAAAATTTCCCAGTAGGAGGTCTTTTTTTGTTTGTTTATTCTCAGATTAGAATTTTTAAAAAGATTTACTTATTTATTTGAGAGACAGAGAGAGGTGGGAGAGAGCACATGTGCAGGGAGAGGGCCAGAGAGAGAAGGAAGAGAATCCTCAAGCAGACTCCCTGCTGAGCACGGACCCTGACCCAGGGCTCACCCCATTGTTGCAGGTTGCAGGGTTCTTGTCTCTGGGAATCAAAGAATGAATCTTGAGGACACAAAAGGATGAAGTGAAGTGAAAGTTTATTAAGTGAAGGTGAGAACAAAAAGGAAAGAAAAAAAAAGCTGTCTAGGGTTCAGAGGGGTCCTGAATGGGTGGTAACTGAGACCTTTTATGGTGGGTCTTTTGTAGAAAACTGACCAGGGAACTTAAATCTTCTTGATGTCATTACTGGTAGCACCATGTTTACTTTATCCTTTGGAGTCTGGTAACTTTCAGTGGTCAATTTGTAACTTTCATGAAAATACCTTGTCTATAACATTTAAGACAAACAAGGTGGTCTCCTTATTTTCCCTTATTTCTGGTTTTGTTTGTAACCATTATGAAAATATCTCATCTATAGCATTTTTCCACATTTGTGATTTATGTGAGCCTGCTCACACGTAGCCCCCAAGCTATCTCTCCCTATTTAGCCCTGCCTGTACCTTACTCATCAGGACTCTGAGAACATGACTTGAGCCAAAAGCAAGAGTTGCACAAAGATAAACTCAAAATGGATAAAAGACCTCAACATGAGACAGGAATTCTTCAGAATCCTAGAGGAGAACATAGGCAGTAACCTCTTCGATATCAGCCACAGCAACTTCTTTCAAGATATGTCTCCAAAGGCAAAGGAAACAAAAGCAAAAATAAACTTTTGGGACTTCATCAAGATCAAAAGCTTCTGCACAGCAAAGGAAACAGTCAACAAAACAAAGAGGCAACCCACGGAATGGGAGAAGATATTTGCAAATGACAGTACAAACATAAGGTTGATATCCAGAATCTATAAAGAACTCCTAAAACTCAACACACACAAAACAGATAATCATATAAGAAAATGGGCAGAAGATATGAACAGACACTTCTCCAATGAAGACATACAAATGGCTATCAGACACATGAAAAAATGTTCATCATCACTAGCCATCAGGGAGATTCAAATTAAAACCACATTGAGATACCACCTTACACCAGTTAGAATGGCCAAAATTAGCAAGACAGGAAACAACATGTGTTGGAGAGGATGTGGAAAAAGGGGAACCCTCTTCCACTGTTGGTGGGAATGCAAGTTGGTGCAGCCACTTTGGAGAACAGTGTGGAGATTCCTCAAGAAATTAAAAATAGAGTTTCCCTATGACCGTGCCATTGCACTACTGGGTATTTACCCCAAAGATACAGATGTAGTGAAAAGAAGGGCCATCTGTACCCCAGTGTTTATAGCAGCAGTGGCCGCGGTCACCAAACTGTGGAAAGAAACAAGATGCCCATCAATGGATGAATGGATAAGGAAGATGTAGTCCATATACACTATGGAGTATTATGCCTCCATCAGAAAGAATGAATACCCAACTTTTATAGCAACATGGACAGGACTGGAAGAGATGATGCTGAGTGAAATAAGTCAAGCAGAGAGAGTCAATTATCATATGGTTTCACTTATTTGTGGAGCATAACAAATAACATGGAGGACAAGGGGAGATGGAGAGGAGAAGAGAGTTGAGGGAAATTGGAAGGGGAGGTGAACCATGAGTGACTATGGACTCTGAAAAAGAACCTGAGGATTTTGAAGGGGTGGTGGGTGGGAGGTTGGGGGAACCAGGTGGTGGGTATTAGGGAGGGCATGGATTGCATGGAGCACTGGGTGTGGTGCAAAAACAATGAATACTGTTACGCTGAAAAGAAATAAAAAATTAAAAAACAAAACAAAACTATGCATTAAGAAAAACAGCACATGTAAAAATTTGTGGGATATAGCTAACATGATGGTTTAAAAAATTATTTGCCTACTAATACTGGTAAAGAGAAAAGAGTCTGAAAATTGACGTACTCTTCATAAAACTTAGAAAAAAGAAGAACAGAATTCACCTGTAAAGTAGAAGAAAATAAATAATCTTGCTAAGTAAAACAGAGAGAGAAGGCACAGATTTTTTTTTAAAGATTTTATTTATTTATTTGACAGATAGAGATCACAAGTAGGCAGAGAAGCAGGCAGAGAGAGAGGAGGAAGCAGGCTCCCCACCGAGCAGAGAGCCTGATGCGGGGCTTGATCCCAGGACCCTGAGATCACGACCCAAGGGGAAGGCAGAGGCTTTAACCCACTGAGCCACCCAGGCGCCCCAGAAGGCACAGATTTTAAGAGTATAACAGAAGGCACAAGTATCAGATTTTAAAAAGAATATAACTATAGCAGGGATGAAAAGATAATGAAATGAAATTATGAATAACTTTATGCAACACATTTAAAACCTTATGAAATATTTAATCCCTAGAAGAAATATGTTATTAACTGTATTCATTAAGAAATAGAAAACATGAATAGTTCTGTAAGAAACAAAAGAAATTAAATAGTAGTTTTAAAACATCCTACAATGAAAATAATAGGCATGAATTTTGGTAGAGAATTTTAATAAAACATCTATGGATTAGAAAATGCAAATAACATAAAACTTCTCCAGATCATGGGGGACAGGGGAGTGGGAAGAAATAATCATGGTCTAGTATATTCTAACAGTTTAAAAAATGAGAAGGGAATTTTATAGGTCAAACTCATTTATAAACATGTATGCCACATTGGCTTCTCTTTCTCCCACTCCCCCTATTTGTGTTCTCTTCTCTCTTTGTCAAATAAATAAATAAAACTTAAAAAAAATATTCAGATAGAATAAATTTGGGATGCAAAACTTAAAAATTTTTAGAATCAATATAGTAGAATTCTTTATGATCTTAGGATAGGAAAAGACTTATTGTACAAGACTCAAAATATGTAAACCATAAAAGAAAATATCTGATAATTTGACATTAATATTAAGAATTATTTTTCATCAAAAGATACCATAAATAAAATGAAAAGATAAGCCAACAAAGATACTTGTGACATATACTGAAAAGGAATTAGCATTCAGAATATATAAACAAGAAAAAAAGTATAAAGTAGACCATATTAGCAGGTAATTCATAAAGGAAGACACATGAATGACCAAAAATCATATCTGAATATATTCACCCTCATTAATAATCAGAAAATGTAAATTAAAACCAGTAAATTCGCCAGAACTATAAAATCTGACAATTCCAACTGCTTGTATGGACATGGAACAAGAGGAACTCATACAATGTTGGTAAAATCATAAATTGGTATAATCACTCCATTGATAGACACGTCTGTATAATCTGTTAAAGTTGAAGATGTATGTGTACCTCATGACCAGCAATTCCTTCCACTCCTGGAAATACTCCTTGAAAAACTGAAATGTGTACCAGAGAAGATACAGAGACAAAAACTGGAATAACCTTTATGTCCATCAATAGAAGAAGGCATAATAAATTATGTTTAGCTATACAGTGGAATAATATGCAACTATAAAATTTAAAGGACTATATGCATCAATATGGGTGAATCTTGGGAACTCTACACTGAACAGGAAAAAGCAAGTAAGAGAAGACTAAGTATGATCTCATTAAACAAAGTTTAATAAAGAGGCAAAACTAATCAATTTATTATTTAAGGACACATACTTTTGTGGTAGTGACACAGAGAAAAGCAAATAAATGATAAAAAAAAATGTAGTACTGTAGATAGCTTTCAGGAAAAGGGAGGGGAATATAGTCAGAAAAGAGCCCACAGGAAGTTGTAGGTATTGGCATTAATCTATTTATTAAGCAGGATGCTTGTTTATTGTTATTCTTAAACTCTACAACTATATTATACGTGCTCTTTTGTATATATATTTAATAATAAGTTGTTTACCATCCCTATGTATCCTCTATAGAAAATGCATTACTGGAGACCAATAACAAAAGCCAAGAAATCAGCAAGTTCCAAGTGTCCAGCAGTGGCTGATACTGAATTAGAGCATCGACAGAGAAGAGTAGAGATAGTTAATAGGTGCAGTTCTTAATGTTGTCACTAAAATTTTATTTTGCTCAATGTCTTCTTAGATTCTTTATAGGAATGAGGAGAACACGTCATGAGTTGATGGCCAGACGCCATTTCATACTGGATTGTGACTCCAGTTTTATTAGCAACCCCATGCTGTTGGAATTGGGGAAGATACTGTCCATTTTATTTGATAGATCAAAAAACTGGGTTGAGAGAGCTTAAAGCAAATTGCTTCAGAGCACAACTAATAAAGGTGAAAACACTCCGGACTTCCCTCTACACCCACCAGCTTTCCTCAGTTGTCTATGCACAGAACTGTCAGCAACATCCAGCATTGCCAGCACTCATGCTTGGAAGCACTCAGCCTGCCTCAGTCTCTTTGGGGGCTCCTCTGGGTTGTGAGGGAGGTGTGATATACTGGGTATGGTGGAGGTTAAGTATCCATTTCCTCTGACTTTTTCCTTATTAGTAGTAGCTGTCCCTGAGCAGCTTTTTGACTGAAGCCCTCTGCTCTCCTGATGGCTAAGGCACTGGGGCTACAGAGGACCTTGATATTTAAAGGTACATTTGCAGAGAAGAGACCTTTGCTGATCTAAGGAACAGCATGTGAGACTTGGATGGGTGAGGGGGGCCAAAGCTGGAGCATGTGAATGATAGCTTCATCAACTTGACATTCCCTCAGGTCCCACCACCTACATAGGGGTTCTTTCCTGGCTATTTCCCTACCAGATGTAAAAATTATTAAGCGTATTTGGCTAGAGTTTCTTGGGGACTCTTCTTAGATTTTTTCCTCACATTATTTCCTTTTCTGCCCCCAGTTTTTATTTCCATTTTTATTTTCTGCTCTCACATACACTAGAGCCAACTTGTTCCTAAAATTGTTCCTAAGTTTGCTCAGGTACTAAGGTACAGAGAAGGAGCTCTGAGAGTTACCAGTGCTAGTGAGGGGCCCTGAGGTATCTTTCCAGCATCCAACAGAATTCTGGGGTAAGCAAGAGCCAATAACAAGGGTGTTTCTTTCTCCAACAATTCAGTAATCCAGTAACCCTAGATTTAGAAAAGACTAGGAGCTAGCTTAGAAAATTCTCTACAGCATAAAAGAATTCAAGAAGCTATTGACTAATAAGCAGATGGGTTTAAAAAACAAAGTGGAAAGTTGTCATGGGATTTTTTTTTTTTCACCAATTTTCACTGAAGTATAAGGACTTCAGGAAAAAGTAATGAGTGAGTCCAGATCATAGAAGATGCTGGGGCCTTGAACTACTGGTTCCACAAATAAGAAATGAGTCATATACACTGCATTTGTATGGCTGTATACACAGATGCATATGCATAAATATGTATACATTAGTAATATGTACTCCTAATCTACACAGTGCGATTTGGAGACCCTAGATAGCCCCTCACTTGTTCTAAAATCTATATATATTAGTGGCTCTAAAATCTCTAAATTTCTATTCAAAGTTTGTTACTATGACAACTTTTAGAATGTTTAGGATCCCACCATTAAAATGCATTTGGTTTTGAGAGAGTCATATTAACCACAACTAAAATACTTGCTTAGCATGTTACAATTTATAAAGACATTTACAACATAGTGCCTCACTTACTCAAAACAACAACCTTGTTTTTTTCTGTCTTAGGAAGAGCAGGAGTCTTAGAAAATTATGCATTTCCAGTCCTTTGGTATAGGAGTTAGGACTGAATCTGATATTTGACTTTTATTCTGTTCATTACTCTTTAGTCAAGATGCTAACTACTAATGTCTTAGTATAATTTTATCACATATGAGTTAGAAAGTAAGCTTGGTATGGCCTGAAACTCGGACTGTTTGCAACCAGTCCTCAGACACCATCCAGGGCAATTTTCCCCCATTGAACTTTGGTATGCAGATCACCTGGAATATAGTTATTCTGGGGAGAGGGGTTATTGTTAAATTTCAGGTTCTTGAGCTTTATTCCACGCCTACTGACTCAATTTCCACAGATGGGAACCTGCCTTTTTAAAACAAGCCTCCAGGTAAGTTTTACATGCTCTAGACTTTGAGAAGCAGTGGTTTAGCAGCCACATGATCCTTTCTAAGCCCACTGGCCACATACCTCTTATGAGTTTCTGGGGCTCTGATTGCTTTGGGAAAAATAGGTCACAGTCAATATAGATCCCTGAAACTTCCTGGTTAAAATTTGATTCCTTGGCCAAAAATTCCTTCCCCATCCCACCCAAAAATGCAGGATTTTTTTTTTTTTCCAGGCTGGTCCAGAAGAAAGGCTAATCATTGTTCTCATTCTGACTAATTGGAGACAGTCTGACCACAAATATCCCCCTTTGTGCATTTTCCCTTCTACAGGGCTTGGGCAGGGCTACAGAGAAGCTGCTGGAAGGCGGCCTGGGTGGGACCCAGAGGAGAATAATTACAACTGCAGTGCCTTCTGTCATTAAGTCTCGAGTGGAATGCAGAGTCGAACAATGGAAAAGGTCTCTGCTGTCCTTGGGAACATTTTTGTTATTGTCCCAAGCCAAGGACTTGAGTATCAAATGAGATTTTTTTATGTCTGTATTTTTTCACAATTTTTTTGGAGTTTTCTATGGTCTGCGAAGTAACAACAATTCACTTACAACCTTGCAGCTGGCTATCCTCAATTTGTTAGAGCTGGTCTGGGAGTCTTTGGGTAAACTCAGTGGGTTACAATTAAGAAGGACTATTGTTTCCTTTTGATTTCTTAGAGAAGGAAAGAAGGTAAATGATTGCCTCATATATGGGAAGAAGACTCATATTTTTTTTTATCAGCAGCAATACCTTCTTGTATAGTACAATATTGCTTTGAAAACTTTCTTCAAATATAAATCCTATGCACAAATAGTAGAAGTAGTAGCCACAGTAGCAGCAGCAGTGGTAGTAGTAGTAGACATTTATGGAGTACTTATTTTATTCTATTACCTGTGCTAAGTGTTCTATGCACATTTTTCATTCAATCCTTCAGTAGCTCTGTAAGTTAGAAGTTCTTCTTGCTTTAGAGATGAGCAAATGGAATTTTAGAAAGTTGAAATAAGTTTTCTAAGGTCAAATAGATAAACACTGGAATGGCAATTTGCACCGGACAGGTCTAGCCTCAGAGCCACATTCCTTTTTGCTACAGCCTGTATCCCTCCTTGGCATGTACAATCTCTCCCACAGCAAAACATACCCACATTTTAAGCCTTGCTTAAGATGATGAGAATACTGAGTTTGATTATTGTGGTAGCTGTATTTTTTAATGAAAAATTAGGACACTCTGAAGGATATAGGAATGAAACTTCTGAATTGAAGTTGTCTGCAAAAAGACTAAGATGAAGTCTCTAACATCCCATAGAGACCACACCAAGGATATCAAGCAGATCCTTTCCCTTACCTCTTTAATAAAGGACGTTCAAACATACCTTCTCCATGTGTGGAACCATTTATAAAACATGTAGTTGGGTATACTTAATAAATATTTATTAAATGAATGAATATATTCCTATCTTCAAAGAATTTCTAATCTAGCAAGAATGTTAAGTCAAATAATTGTTATAACTATGTTAAATGCTATTAAAAAGGTAGTTGGTACCTTATGGACATGTAGTCAGTACTTATTGAGGAAATAAATGAATCTGTAGGGTGATTAGGGGTCCTGAAAGGGCCATAAAATAATTCCCAGAGACATAGTCAGCTATGATGGGACCTAAAAGACAAGTAGACATAGGCCAAGTAAAGAGATATAGGAAAGCCATATGAGGCAGAGAGAGCTGAATGAATAAAGTATCAAAGACAAGAGAAAAAACACTGAGTGTTTAACAAATTCCAGTCATTCAGTATGGCTGGAACATAAATAACAGTGGATTTGAGGAAAGATGGCGAAGATGAGGCTGACAGACTAAGCACGACCAGATAATGAGGGTCTTTCATGCTGTGGAGCTTAGAATTTATTATGCCTTCTATGGGGAACTTTTGAAAGACATATAATAGTAAAATGACATAACTGTGATTTTGTAAGCATATGTATAAACATGCATGCTTAATAATCTATATATAATTCACTCTTCAGCAAGGGACCTCTTCACAACTAATCTTTTTATAGGTCTGAGGACATAATTGTTGACAAACCAAGGGAGGCCTTAAATACTGTGATAGAACAGGATTTCTCAATCTTTCATGTTCATGGGATTATCTGGGTGTTCTGTCTAAAAGTATATTCTGATTCATCAGGTCTGCTGTGGGGCCTTAGATTCTGCATTGCTAGGTGATGCTGATACTCTGGTAACTACATTATTAAGTACCGAGTTAGTAGAAAAGGAGCAAGAAAATGTCTCAGAAAAAATAAATTTTGTTAATGGAAATCAAAAGTGGGGATTGGGCATAGAATAAAAAAGGCAGCCTTAGTGAAATAAAGTTTAGGCAGATAAGAAAGAATAAGAAAATCCCCAAGAAAGGCACATCAAGTAAATAATATGAAAGCACCCACTCTTGACTGATGGCAAGGAGATGAGAAAAACATTTCTAAAAGGAAATGAAAGAGGATTTGCTGACATTAGTGACTAAGCTGTAATTGAGAGCAAGTCTGCAATAGTGCATCATTTCCCAAATTGTTCTATAAAATGGTAGAACTATAGGAATTTTTAAGTGTTTTAGGCTAAAGCTTTTATAGCCAAATAAGTTTGGCAAATGCTGTTAAAGTTAACTAATTTCAACAAAGCACTTTTCCAAGGAACATCCTTGTCTTAGTCTATTCAAGTTGCTGCAACAATAATACCACAGATGGAGTGGCTTATAAGTAATAGACATTTATTTCTCAAAGTTCTAGAGGCTAAGAAGTCCAAAATCAAGGTGCCCACATACTTGATGTCTGCTGATTCTTAGACTGCATTATTAAGCAGGGTAGCAGAAAAGGAGGAAGACAATATCTCAGAAAAAAATAAAATTTTGATGGAAATAAGAAATGGGGGTGGGGCATAAAATAAAGGAGGGAGCATAAATAAAGTATGGGCAGACTTCGTGGTTCCTAGACGGCCATCTTTGGCCAGTTTCTCACTGGGTCTTCACATTGGTGGAAGGAGGAAGAGAGCTCTCAGTGGACTCTTATAAAAGGGCGCTAATCTCATTTATGAGGTGTCCACTCTCATAATCTAACCATCTTCCAAATGCCCCACCTCCAAACACCATCACACGGGGAATGAGGTTCCAACATTGGAATTTTGGGGAGACATAAACATTCAGTTACAGTAATCCTTTTCACAAGACACCTAATTAACATCTCAAGTCCCTGGATTTTCACTCAGCACAGTATCAGAAAACTTGATTGACTGAAAAAAAAAACACTGGATTTGGAGTCAGGCCTGGGTTGAAGACCCATCTCCTTACAAGTTACTTAACCTCTTTAAGCTACAGTGGCTTTATGAATAAAATGGGCATCACATTACTAATTTCTCAAACCTATCATGAATATTGAGTAGGAGAATTAAGAGGAGAAAATAAGGAAAAATAGGAGAGTATAAACTCCAAACCATTATGATACTATGCCTCTTTTTGACTACTTACATTATCTTATGTAATGTTCCATTCATTCAGTTTGATCTTCAGTGAAATAATAAATTAATTAATTAACTGATGTCAGAGGCCACAAAATCCTAAAGGGACTTAATAAGAGAGCTGGCAGTTGATTTTCTCTTGAAAAAGGCAAGAACCAGGAAGAGGCCAATGAAGGATATGCCTTGATCTGTTACTTTATTTTTTCTCCTCTTTTCTGTGTGCTCTTGTATTGCTAAAGGGTAAAAGATAGGATCTAACTTCTAGAAAATAATAATTCTTTGAAATGAAAAGGATGGATACTACTTGAAGCAGGAGAAATTTGGAGAACAAAGTCAGCTCCATGTTCCGGTGGGTGGTCCAGTGTTAATTAATAACAAATGAAATGTTAGGATTTTTCATAACCCATCCCATGATGAGTAATACATAGTTTTGGCCATGTAAATATCCAGCCAGAACATTAATACTTTTCATATCTCAGGGTATGAAGGTTCTCCATATACCTTATCATATTTAAGCATCTCGTGAGAGAGGTTAACTATTACAGGTGGGAAAAAGGAAGTTGGTAACTCATCTATAAATAGACTAAATTCAAAGTTTAAAACATCTGGATATTTAAAAAGCATTCAATTGATTATATATTTGGTAGACATGTTGCAAAATGTTGAGCCATTTGAAAACATCTGGATGATTGAATGTTTATCCAGATGTTCAGCCTTGGGTAGATTTTGACAACTGCAAAATATAATGTTCCAGTTGCTTGGTCTGAATTTTGCTGAATTTTCTAAAACACTAAGTCAAATAGTTGTTTTCTATTTGTGCCATTGGCCTGACTTCAGATTGATGAACTGAGAGCAGGCTTAGGAATAAAATTCCTAAGTCAGTGTCTGAACAATCCTACCTTTCCCAGTAGTAAGATAACATTTTTAGATTACTTGGTGGTGTTCAGTAAGTATAGAGAAGCCTTTGTAGGCATTTAGAGAAGACGGCATGTAATAACAGAACACTGTGATTGGGCATCAGATCTGAGTTCAAATTCTGATTATACTTCTTACCTACTATCTAACCTTGGGCAGCTATCATGACCTTTTAGGAGCAGTTCCTCATCTATAAAATAAGTGTAATTATAATGATAGCTGATCTTCAGTTTTGCAGTTTGTTGCAATAATCAAGTAAGACAAAAAAGTAGGAACTTGCTAATTGCTACATGTTATACCTGTCTATGTAAATACTTATATATATGCTTATGGTTATGTAAAATGTAAGTACTCTCATTTCTATTTCACTCCAGATAAGTATAATTAGTACTGCATGTGACCAGCTTTGTGTTATTATGAAGAATTTTTAAAAGTGACTGGGAAGCACACTACAATTTGAAATAGAAAAAAATTAGTGTGTCCAAAAATGATGATAAACATTGTCAAAAGATTCTGTACTTGGCCATGAATTTCATCTCCCCACTCTTCTGGTTAATAGGTCCTTTGCCTCTAAGCCTTCCTCATTTTTCTAACTCTGTTTTTTTCTAAAGCTATTCTCTACACTTGGAATATTCTTCCTTCATATTTCCACATGTTTGAGTCCTATGAATGTTTCATATTCCATGTAAGATGTTAGCTTTCCCTATAAATATTGTATTCATCCTACTACCTGACAGTTACTTACTTACTTACTTACTTACAGTTACTTACTTTAAACACCTGGATTTTAAACCTGACTCTTCCGCTTAATAATTGCATGACATTGGCCACTGCAATTATTCTCTTGAAATCTTGATTTCTTCAGTAGAAAATATCATATATCATAGAATGAACTGAGAATTGAGTGAGATAATACATATCCTTCTAGTAGCACCTATCCTTTCCAAGAAGCCCTATTAAACTTTCCAGGTCTCTAAAGAAACAATTTAGTTTCCTTCTTTCAGGTTTATTTTTATCAATATGTATTCTTTAAAAAATCAAACAGCATCATATGATTTATCAGAAAAAAGAGATTCTTTGTATCCCCAGCTAACATATTTTACTTTGAGGGCAACCACTTCCAACTCTTTCAGTTGTTACTTTTATTCATCTCCAGATCTCTAATTTTAATCTTTATACTGCAATTTATTGATTTTTCAATTTTAATTAGTAGGAAAATGAGGATTAACCTCTTCTTCCATGACATGCATACATTTGCCCTCCACAATGTTCTCAATATATCTCACGGTTTATTATTATAACTGTTGAAATGTTATTCACATGTAAGCTAAAAAGAGGATTATAATTTAATTTTTTATACCACTTTTTTATTTTCCCTGGATTGCTTTACTTTTTAATATCATAGTTTATATAATATTTACAGTTCTACTTTCTTTTCTAATAATAATTCTTTGAACTGCCTTCAGACTTTTGGACAGTCTTTTTTGTATGTGTGTACAGTGGTAAAATTGAATGCAATAAAATGTGAAATATACTTTAATTTACAGCTGTGCTCTTATCAAGCTCACATTATATTGTGACACAATATTCATTGTGTCAGTCCAATGCGATGACATGAATCTAAATATCCTCTCAACAAGAATACTTGTGGGGGTACTGGGAAGAATGGCAGAGGAGCAGGGGACCCTATTACAACTGGCCCCGTGAATTTAGCTGGATATCTACCAAATCATTCTGAACACAAATGAAATCAGCCTGAGATGTAAGAATATATATCTGGATCTCTACAAGTAGAAAAAAAAAATACTATCTGTCCCAAGGTATGAAGTACAGAGCTGATTCTGCAGGCAGATATTGGAAGATAAACAGAAGGGCAGGAAGTGGCCATACACTGTCACCTGGATAACACTGGAGTGCAAAAACATCCTATGCTGCATATGAGGCACACATTCGCAGACTGGTAATGGAGGGGAAAGAACTTTAGACCAGCTCCCAGAGAGGATCCAGGAGCTGCAGGTGCACATGCATGAACTGGGGGCGGCCCACAGTTTTAGAAGCACAAAGGGCAGAAACGTGCCCAGCCTGGGAATTGACATCTGGGAGTGTTGTGGGGCACACAACCGGGAAGGCTATGGTTTTTAGCAGCACAGACAGAAACCCAGACTGTGTGGCCTGGAGAGCTCAGGGAAGAACAGACTATAATTTCTCTGTTCTGAGACAGAGGTTTGGGTGTGGTCACTTCTGCTCTGACTCTCAGAAGAGACACAGAAAGCCTCCAGGGAAAATTGCTAGAGAACAAAAACCCCAAAAAACAGTTTTCACTGAGCTCATCCACCCTCCTCCATAGGGGGCAGGGCAACTCTGCCCAAATATGGTTGCCTGAATAACAGGTCAGCAGGCCCCTCCCCAGGAAGACAGTCTAGAGGAACAAGAGGACGTCAACCTCAGGGTCCTTATAAAATAAGTGCAACTTGCTTGGATCGTGGCTAATACTTTGGACTCTGTGTGTTCCCTTAACCACCTGACAACAGAATGACTAAGAGGAGGAACCTCCCAAAAAGAAAGGAATCAGAGACTGTGGACTCTGCCACAGAACAAATGGATAGGGATATAACCAAGATGTCAGAAATAGACTTCAGAGTAACAATTATCAAGGCAATATCTAGGCTTGAGAAAAACATTAATGACAATATAAAATCTCTAAGGGCAGAAATGTAATCTAATCAGGCTGAACTTTAAAATAATATGAATAAAATGCAGTCTCAACTGGATACTCTGACTGCCAGGGTAAACGAGGCAGAAGAACAAATTAGTGAGCTAGAAGATGGGTAAACGAGGCAGAAGAATGAATTAGTGAGCTAGAAGATAAGATGAGAGAAAAGAAGGAAATTGAGGAGGCTTGAGAAAATTAGATTAAAGTCCAAGAGATCAGACTGAGAGAGATTAATGATGCCATGAATCATTTCAATGTCATAATTATTGGGATCCCTGAAGGGGTGGAGAGAGAGAGAAGTCTAGGAGATATGTTTGGGCAAATTGTAACTGAGAACTGCCCTAATCTGAGGAAGGAAAAAAGCATTCATGTCCAAGAGGCAGAGAGGACCCCTCCCAAGATCAAAGAGAACAGATCAAAGCCTTGATGTATAATAGCTAAACTAGCAAATCTTAAATCCAAGGAAACAATCCTAAAAGAGGCTAGGGAGAAGAAATTTCTTATGAACAGAAGGAGGTACATCAGAATAACAGTGGACTTGTCCACAGAGACCTGGCAAGCCAAGATATATTCAGGGTACAAAATGATAAAAGTGTGCAGCCAAAGATACTTTATTGAGCAAAGCTATCATTCACAATGGATGGAGAGACAAGGACCTTCCAAGACCAACAGAAACCAAAAGCATATGTGACCACCAAGCCAGCCCTGCAAGAAATATTAAGTGGGGTTCTAGAAAAGAAGAAAGACCTGCAAGAGTAATATAGACAAGAAATTTAGAGTCAATGTATAGAAACAAGGACTTCACATGTGACATGATGGCAAAAAATAATATCTTTTAATAATCACTCTCAATGTTAATGGCCTAAATGATCCCATGAAATGGCACAGGGTTGCAGCCTGGATAAAAAGACAGGACCCATACATATGCTGTCTACAAGAGACTCATTTTGAACCTAAAGATACATTCAGACTGAAACTAAGGGGATAGAGAATAATTTTTAATGCCAATGGATCTCAAAAGAAAGCTGGGATAGCAATTCTCATATCAGAAAAATTAGATCTTAAACTAAAGACTGTAGTAAGAGATACAGAAGGATACTATATCATTCTTAAAGGATGTATCCATCCAGAAGATCTAACAATTGTAAATATCTATGCCCCCAACATGGGAGCAACAAACTACAAAAGCCAGCTATTAACCAAATTAAAGAAACATATTGATAATAATACTTTATTGGTAGGAGACTTCAAACACTTCACTCTCAGCAATAAACAGATCATCTAAGAAGAAATATAACAAAGAAACAAGAACTTTGAATGACACACTGGAACAGTTAGATATTATTATCAGTTAGATATTATTATTATCATAGATTATTACAGAGCATTCCACCCTAAAATAACAGAATACTCATTCTTCTTGAAGGCACGTGGAACTTTCTCCAGAATAGACCACATACTGGGTCACAAATCCGGTCTCAACCAATGGCAAAAGATTGAGATTATTCCCAGCATATTCTCAGACCACAATGCTTTGAAACTAGAACTCAATCACAAGAAAACATTTGGAGGGAATTTAAACACTTGGAAGCTAAAGACCATCCTGCTAAAGAATGTTTGGGTCAACCTGGAAATTAAAGAAGAACTTAATTCATGGAAATGAATGAGAACGAAAACACATTGGTCTAAAACCTATGGGATACTACAAAGGTAGCCCTAAGGGGGAAATACATATCCATCCAAGTCTTGCTCAAAAAAGTAGAAAAATCCCAAATAAACAAACTAACCTTAAACCTAAAGTAACTAGACAAAGAAAAACAATAAAGCCTAAGCCACACAGGAGAAGAGAAATAATAAAGATTAGAGCACAGATCAATGAATTAGAAACCAGAAATACAGCAGAGCAGATCAACAAAACTAGAAGCTGGTTCTTTGAAAGAATTAATAAAATAGATAAACCCCTGGCCAGACTTAACCAAAGGAAAAGGGAAAGGACCCAAATTAATAAAATTATGAATGAAAGGGGAGAGAATACAACTAATACCAAGGAAACAGAAATAATTATTAGAAATTATCAGCAACTATATGCCAATAAATTAAGCAACTTGGAAGAAATGGATGCCTTCCTGGAAACCTGTACACTACCAAGACTGAATCAAAAAGAAACTGACAACTTGAATAGACCAATAGCCAGTAATGAAATTGAAGCAGCGATCAAAAAACTCCCAAAACACAAGAGTCCAGGGCCTGATGGATTCCCTGGGGAACTCAACCAAACATTCAAAGGAGAAATAATACCTATTCTCCTGAAGCTGTTTCAAAAAATATAAACAGAAGAAAAACATCCAAACTCATTCTATGAGGCCAAAATTACCTTGATCCCCAAACCAGGCAAACACCCCCATCAAAAAGGAGAATTACAGACTAATACCCCTGATGAATATGGATGCCAAAATCCTCAACAAGATCCTAGCTAATAGTATCCAGAGGTAAATTAAGAAGATTATCCAACATGACCAGGTGGGATTTATCCCTGGGATATAAGTGTGGTTCAACCTTCGCAATCAATCAGTGTGATAGAACACATTAATAAGAGAAGTGACAACCATATGGTCCTCTCAACTGATGCAGAAAAAGCAGTTGACAAAATAAAGCATCCTTTCCTGATTAAAACTCTTCAGAATGTAGGGATAGAGGTAACAATAATCAATTTCATAAAAACTGTGTATGAAAAGCCCACAGAGGATATCATTCCCAATGGGAAAAAGCGGAGAACATTTCCCTTAAGGTCAGGAGCACAACAAGGATGCCCATTCTATCCATTATTGTTCAACATAGTACTAGAAGTCCTAGCATCAGCATTCAGACAACAAAAAGAAATAAAATGTATTCAAACAGGCAAAGAAGAAGTCATACTCTCTCTTTGCAGATGACATGATACTTTTGTGGAAAACCCGAAAGACTCTACCCCCAAATTACTAGAACTCATATAGCATTTCAGTAATGTGGCAGGATACAAAATCAATACACAGAAATCAGTTGCTTTTCTATACAATAATAATGTAATTGTAGACAGAGAAATTAGAGAATTGATTCTATTCATAATAGCACCAAAAACCATAATATACCTAGGAATAAACCTAACCAAAGAGGTAAAGAATCTATATTTTAGAAACTACAGAACACTTATGAAAGAAATTAAAGAAGACACAAAAAGATGGTAAAATAGTCCATGTTCATGGATTGGAAAAATAAACATTGTTAAAATGTCTATGCTGCCCAAAGCAATCTATACATTCCACATCATCCAGATCAAAATACCAATGGCATTTTTCAAAGTGGTGGAAAAAACATCCTAAAATTTTTATGGAACCACCCTCAATTGCCAAATAAATGTTGAAAAAGAAAAGCTGTGGGCACCGTGTTGCCTGACTTCAAGCTATATTACAAAGTTGTGATCATTGAGACAGCATGGTCCTGGCATAAAAACAGACACATAGATCAGTGGAACAGAATACAGAGCCCAGATATGGACCCACAACTCTATGGACTACTAATCTTTGACAAAGCAGGAAAAAATATCCAATGGAAAAAAGACAGTCTCTTCAATAAATGGTGCTGGTAAAACTGGACAGCTATATACAGAAGAATGAAACTTCACCATTTGCTTACACCATACACAAAGATAACTCTAAATGGATGAAGGACCTCAATGTGAGACAGGAATCCATCAAAATCCTAGAGGAGAAAATAGGCAGTAACCTCTTCAACATCAGCTACAGCAAGTTCTTTCAAGACACGTCTCCAAAGGCAAGGGAAACAAAAGCAAAATTGAACTTTTGGGGTTTCATCAAGATAAAAAAACTTCTGCATAGCAAAGGAAACAGTCAAGAAAACAAGAGGCAATACATAGAAGAGGAAAAGATATTTGCAAATGATCTTACAGATAAAGGGCTCATATCCAAGATCTATAAAGAACTTCTCAAACTCAACACCCAAAAAACAAATAGTCAAGTCAAAGAATGGGCAGAAGACATGAACAGACACTTTTCCAAAGAAGACATACGAATGGCTAAGAGACATATGAAAAAAATGTTAAATATCATTAGCCATCAGGGAAATTCAAAACAAAACCACACTGAGATACCACCATACACAAGTTAGAATGGCAATAACTGACAAGGCAGGAAACAACAAATGTTGGAGAGGATGTGGAGAAAGGGGAATCCTCTTACACTGTTGTGGGAATGCAAGTTGGTAGAGGCACTTTGGAAAACAGTGTGGAGTTTCCTTCAAAAAGTTAAAAATAGAACTACCCTATGACCCAACAATTATACTACTGGGTTTTCACCACAAAGATACAGATATAGTTAAAAGAAGGGCCACATGCACCCAATGTTCATAGTAGCAATGTCCACAATAGCAAAACTATGGCAGGAACTGAGATGCCCTTTGACAGACGAATGGATAATGAAGATGTGGTCCATATATACAGTGGAATATTACTCAGCCATCAGAAAGGATGAATACCCTCCATTTGCATCAACATGGATAGAACTGGAGGAGATTATGCTAAGTGAAATAGGTCAAGCAGAGAAAGACAATTAACACATGGTTTCACTTATATGTAGAACTAAGGAATAGCGTAGAGACCATTAGGAGAAGGAAGGGAAAAATAAAGGTTGGGGGGGGTGAATAAGAGGTAGAGATGAACCATAAGGGACTATGGACTCCAGGAAACAAGCTGAGGGTTTTAGAGGAGAGAGGGGATAGGTAAGCCTGGTGTTGGGTATTAAGGAGGACATGTACTGCAATGAGCACTGGGTGTTAATACACAATGTATCATGGAACACTACATTAAAAACTAATGATGTACTGCATGGAGACTAACATAATAAAATAAAAAAAAGAAAGATGTAAGGATTGAGAATACATTTTATTGAGAGGAAAAAATGTAATTTTGTCCTAAAATAAGAGTATTTTTTTCGGAAGGAAAGGCAAAATCTGAATGCAAAAGGAAATTAAAGAATTCCACTCATTATATTTTATCTTACTTTATATTTGTATATATTTAAGTTTTTCTTTCTTTCTTGCTTGGGGTTCTAGGTTTTTTTTGTTTGTTTGTTTGTTTGTTTTTTAACAAGCAGACAAAATTCACCCCAGATCTAGCATTTTGTTTCATTCTGTTTTGTTTCTGGTTTGATTTTTTCTTATTTTGTTTTCTTCTGATTTGTTCTATTATTTTCTTCCAGTTGTTGTTGGTATTGTTGTCTTTTCTCTTTTCTGTTATTTTCTGGATATAATAATGAAATGGAGAATTTCACTACAAAGGAAAGAACAGAAAGTAATACTCACTGCCAGGGAATTAATCAATATGTATATAAGAAAGATGTCTGAATTAGAATATAAAACAATGATTATAAAGATACTAGATGGGCTTGAAAAAAGCATAGAAGACACTAGAGAATCCCTTACTGTAAAAATAAAAGAACTAAAATCTAATGAGGCCAAAATTAAAAATAATATTACTGAGATGCACTCAAAAAGGGACATTCTAACAATGAGGATAAGTGAAGAAGATAGTGACAGAAGACAAAATGACAGAAAATAAAGAAGCTTTCAGCTTCAGAAAGAAAGACAACTACTGCATCACAAAGGAAAACTTCGAGAAATCAGGAATTCCATAAAGTGAAATATATCCAGATAATAGGGGTCCCAGCAGAAGGGGGAGTGTTTATTTGAACAAATTATAGCTAAGAACTTCCCTAATCTGAGGAAGGAAATAGGCATTCAAGCCCAGGAGTTCCCCCTTAAAATCAATAAAAATAGGTCAACACCTCAACATATAACATTTGAAGCTTGCAAATTTCAGACAAAAAAGGGAAAATCCTGAAAGCACCTTGGGACAAGAGGTCTTTAACCTAGAAGGGTAGAAACATAAGGCTGGCAGCAGACCTGTCCACAGAGATACAGCAGGTCTGAAAGGACATGATATATTTAATGTGCTAAATGGGAAAAATATGCAGACAAGAATACTTTACCCAGCAAGACTGTCATTCAGAATAGAAGGAGTGATGAAGAGGTTCAGGACAAACAAAAACTAAAAGGATTTTGTGAACAGTAAGCCAGCCTTGCAAGAAATATTAAAAGGGAATTCTGTGAGTGAGCAGAGAACCCAAAAGTAACAATGACCAGGAAGGAACAGAGACAATCCTCAGAAATAACAACTTTACAGGTAATATAATGGAACTAAATTCATATTTTTCAATAATTACACTGAATGTAATGGGATTTAATGTTCCAATCAAAATACATAGGGTATCAGATTGGATTAAAAAAAATAAGACCCACAATAAGTTGTCTGCAAGAGATTCATTTGATACCCCAAAACACCTCCAGATTAAAAGTGACGGGGTAGAGAATCATTTATCATGTTAATGGTCATCAAAAGAAAGCTGGAATAGCAATCCTTATATCACAAATTAGGTTTTAAATCAAGACTGTAATAAGAGATGAAGAAGAACACTGTATCATAATAAAAGGTTCTATCCAACATGGAGATCTCACAAGGGTAAATATTTATGCCCCTAATCTGGGAGCAGCCAGATATATAAACTAGTTAATAACAAAATTAAAGAAACACATTGATAATAATACAATAATAGTAGGGGACTTTAACACTCCACTCACTGCAATGGACAGATCATCTAAGCACAGAATCAACAATGAAGCAAGGGCTTCATTAAATGAGATGGACTTAACAGATATATTTAGAGCATTTTATCCTAAAAAAAAAAAAAAAAAAAAACCAGAATACACACGCTTGTTGAGTGCACGAGGAACATTCTCTAGAATAGATTACATACTGGGTCACAAATCAGGCCTCAACCAATACAAGACTGAGATTATACCATGCATGTTTTCAGACCATGATGCTTTAAAACTTGAACTCAATCACAAGAGAAAATTTGGAAGGGGCACAAATACATAGAAGTTAAAGAGCATCCCATTAAAGAATGAGTAAATCAACCTGGAAACTAAAGAAGAATTAAAAAAAATACATGGAAGCAAATGAAAAAGAAATCATGATAGTTTAGAACCTTTGGGATGCAGCAAAGGTGATCCCAAGGGGGAAGTATATAGTAATACAAGCCTTTCTCAAGAAACAAGAAAGGTCTCAAATACACAACCTAACCTTACAGCTAAAGGAGCTGGAGAAAAAACGGGAAATAAAGCCTAAACCCAGGAGGAGAAGAGAAATAATAAAGATCAGAGCAGAACTCAATGATATAGGAAAAAAAAAAAACAAAAAAAAAAACAAAAAACAGGAGACTATATCAAAGAAACTAGGACTTGGTTCTTTGGAAGGATTAATAAGATCAATAAACCCCTACCCAGACTTATCAAGAAGAAAAAGGAAATGAGCCAAATAAATAATATCATGAATAAAAGAGATCACAAACAACACCAAAGAAATACAATTATAAGAGAATATCATGCAAACAAATCAGGCAATCCATGAGAAATGGATTCTTTCCTAGAAACACATAAACTGCCAAAACTGAAACTAGAAGAAACAGAAAACTTGAATAGACCCATAACCAGAAAAGAAATCGAATCAGTAATCACAAATCTCTCAATAAACAAGAGTCTGTGTAAGAGGGTTCCCCTTTCTCCACATCCCCTCCAACACATGTTGTTTCCTGTCTTGCTAATCTTGGCCATTCTAACTGGTGTAAGTTGGTATCTCAATGTGGTTTTAATTTGAATCTCCCTGATGGTGAACATTTTTTCATGTGTCTGATAGCCATTCGTATGTCTTCATTGGAGAAGTGTCTGTTCATATCTTCTGCCCATTTTTTGATATGATTATCTGTTTTGTGTGTGTTGAGTTTGAGGAGTTCTTTATAGATCCTGGATATCAATCTTTTGTCTGTACTGTCATTTGCAAATATCTTCTTCCATTCCATGGGTCGCCTCTTTGTTTTGTTGACTGTTTCCTTTGCTGTGCAGAAGCTTTTGATTTTGATGAAGTCCCAAAAGTTTATTTTGGCTTTTGTTTCCTTTGCCTTTGGTGACATATCTTGAAAGAAGTTGCTGTGGCTGATATAGAAGAGATTACTGCCTATGTTCTCCTCTAGGATTCTGAAGGATTCCTGTCTCACTTTGAGGTCTTTTATCCATTTTGAGTTTATCTTTGTGTACAGTGTAAGAGAATCGTCGAGTTTCATTCTTCTACATATAGCTACCCAGTTTTCCCAGCATCATTTATTGAAGAGACTGTCTTTTTTCCACTGTATATTTTTTCCCGTTTTGTCGAAGATTAACTGACCATAGAGTTGAGGGTCCATATCTGGGCTCTCTACTCTGTTCCACTGGTCGATGTGTCTGTTTTTATGCCAGTACCATGCTGTCTTGGTGATTACAGCTTTGTAGTAAAGCTTGAAATCAGGTAATGTGATGCCCCCAGTTTTATTTTTGTTTTTCAACATTTCCTTAGTGATTCGGGGTCTCTTCTGGTTCCATACAAATTTTTGGATTATTTGCTCCAGCTCTTTGAAGAATACTGGTGGAATTTTGATTGGAATGGCATTAAAAGTGTAGATTGCTCTAGGCAATATAGACATTTTAACAATGTTTATTCTTTGCAAGTTGGTGCAGCCTCTTTGGAGAACAGTGTGGAAATTCCTCAAGAAATTAAAAATAGAACTTCCCTATGACCCTGCCATTGCACTACTGGGTATTTACCCCAAAGATACAGATGTAGTGAAAAGAAGGGCCATCTGTACCCCAATGTTTATAGCAGCAATGGCCACGGTCGCCAAACTGTGGAAAGAACCAAGATGCCCTTCAACGGATGAATGGATAAGGAAGAGGTGGTCCATGTACACTATGGAGTATTATGCCTCCATCAGAAAGGATGAATACCCAACTTTTGTAGCAACATGGACGGGACTGGAAGAGATGATGCTGAGTGAAATAAGTCAAGCAGAGAGAGTCAATTATCATATGGTTTCACTTATTTGTGGAGCATAACAAATAGCATGGAGGACATGGGGAGTTAGGAGAAGGGATTTGGGGGAAATTGGAAGGGGAGGTGAACATGAGAAACTATGGACTCTGAAAAACAATCTGAAGGGTTTGAAGAGGGGGGGGTGAGAGGTTGGGGGAACCAGGTGGGGGGTATTAGAGAGGGCACGGACTACATGGAGCACTGGGTGTGGTACAAAAACAATGAATACTGTTATGCTGAAAATAAATTTAAAAAAGTGATAAAAAAAACAAACAAACAAGAGTCTGTGGCCAAATGGCCTCCCAGTGGAATGCTACAAAACATTTTTTTATTAACATATAATGTATTATTTGTTTCAGGGGTACAGGTCTGTGAATCATCACTCTTACACAATCTACCAAACATTTAAAGAAGAACTAGTACCTATTCTTCTGTAGCTGTTTCAAAAACTAGAAATGGAAGGAAAATTTGCAAACTCATTCTGCGAGGCCAGCATTACCTTGATCCCACAACAAGACAAAGACCCCACCAAAAAGGAGAACTATAAACTAATATTCCTGATGAACACAGATGCCAAAATTCTCACCGAGATTCTAACCAATAGGATCCAACAGTACACGAAAAGGATTATTCACCACAACCAAGTAGGATTTATTCCTGAGCTGCAAGTGTTTCCACATCTGCAAATCAATCAATTTGATACACAACATTAATAAAAGAAAGGACAAGAACCATAGGATCCTCTCAATAGATGCAGAAAAAGAATTTCACAAAATTCAACATCCTTTCTTGATAAAAAGTCTCCAGAGTAGAGATAGAGGGAACATACCTCAATATCATAAAAGCCATATACAAAAAACCCACAGCAAATATCATCCTCAACAAGGAAAAATTGAGATATTTTCTCCAAAAGTAAGGAACATGACAGGGATGTCCACTCTCACCACTGCTGTTCAACATAGCACTGAAAGTCCTAGCCTCAGCAATCAGATAATGAAAAGAAATAAAAGGCATCCAAATTGTCAAAGAAGTAAACTCTCACTCTTCACAGATGACATGGTATTCTATGCAGAAAACCTAAAAGACTCTACGCCAAAATTGGTAGAACTGATACAGAAATTCAGCAAAGTGGCAGGATATAAAATCAATGCACAGTAGTCAATTACATTTCTATACACTGAAAATGAGGGAAAAGAAAGAGAAATCAAGGAATTGATCCCTTTTGCAATTACACCAAAAACAAAACAAAGATACTTGGGAATAGACCTAACCAAAGAGGTAAAGGGTCTATATTCTGAGAACTATAGAACACTTATGAAAGAAGTTAAGGAAGTCACAAAGAAAGGGAAAAATATTCCATGCTTATAGATTGGAAACACAAATATTGTTAAAATTCCTGAACTACCCAAAGAAATCTACACATTTAATGCAATCACTATCAAAATACCATGAGCATTTTTCATAGAGCTAGAACAGACTGTCCTAAAATTTGTATGGAACCAAAAGAGACCCTGAATAGCCAAAGTAACGTTAAAAAGAAAACTAAAGCTGGAGGCCTCACAATTCTGAACTTGAAGCTGTATTACAAAGCTGTAATCATCAAAACAGTGTGGTACTGCCACAAAAACAGACACATAGATCAATGGAACAGAATAGAGAATCCAGAAATAGACCCTCAACTCTAAGGGCAACTAATCATCAACAAAACAGGAAAAAATATCCAGTGAAAAATAGATGGTCTCTTCAACAAATCTTATTGGAAAAATTGGACAGCCACATGCAGAAGAATGAGAGCAGGCCATTTCCTTACACCACACACACAAATAAATTCAAAATGGATGAAATACCTAAATGTGAGACAGGAATCCATCAAAATCTTAGAGGTACACACAGGCAGCAACCTCTTTGATCTTGATTGCAGCAACTTCTTGCTAGACATGTCTCCAAAGGCAAGAGAAAGAAAAGCAAAACTGAACTCTTGGGACTTCTTCAAGATAAAAAGCTTTTGCACAGCAAAGGAAATAGTTAACAAACTAAAAAGCAACCCACAGAATGGGAGAAGATATTTGCAAATGTCTTATCAGATAAAGGTCTAGTATCCAAAATTTACAGAGAACTTTTCAAATTCAAAACCCAAAAAACAAAATATCCAACACCCAAAAAACAAAAATCCAAAAAACCCATGGTCAGAAGACATGAATAGACATTTCCTCAAAGAAGACATACAAATGTCCAACAGACACATAAAAAATGCACTCAGCATCAGGGTAATACAAATCAAAACAACGAGATACCACTTACCACCAATGAGGATGTGGAAAAAGAGGAACCTTCTTGCAATGGTGGTGGGAATGCAATCACTCTGGAAAACAGTATGGAGACTTCTCAAAAAATTTAAACTAGAGTTACCCAATGACTCACAAATTGCACTACTAGGTATTTATCCAAAGGATACAAACATAGTGATTCAGAGTGGCACATACACCCCAATGTTTACAGCAGCAATGTCTACAACAGCCAAAATACGGAAAGAGCCCAGATGTCCATCAACAGATGAATGGATAAAGATATGGCACACGTGTGCACACACACACACACACACGAATATTATTGAGTCATCAAAATGAAATCTGGCCATTTACAATGATGTGGATGGGAATAAAGAGTATTATGCTAAGTGAAATATATCCAAATTTAAGAAACAAAACAGATGAACATAGAAGAAAGGAAGGAAAAATAAAATAAGATGAAAATTTAGAGGGATGCAAACAATAAGAGATGCTGAACTCCAGGCAACAAACTGAGGGTTGCTGGAGGGGGATGGGTGGGAGGAATGGATAATTGGGTGATGGGTATTAAGGAGGGCACTTGATGTAATGAGCACTGGGTATTATATGCAACTGATGAATCACTAAATTCTACTTCTTTATTTTCTTTTCTTTTTAATGAGAGAAAGAGAGAATGAGCAGGGAGGAGGGGGCAGAGAAAGAAGCAGACTCTCCACGGAGCAGGGAGCCTGACACAGGACTCCATCCCAGGACCCTGGGATCATGACCTCAGCCCAAGGCAGATGCTCAATGGACTGAGCCATCCAGGTTCCCCTCTACTTCTGAAAGTAATTAAAAAAAAAATAAGGGGGTGCCTGGGTGGCTCAGTGGGTTAGGCCTCTACCTTCAACTCAGATCATGATCTCAGGGTCCTGGGATCAAGTCCCACACTGGGCTCTCTGCTCGGCGGGGAGCCTGTTTCCCCTCTCTCTCTGCCTGTCTCTCTGCCTACATGTGATCTCTGTCAAATAAATAAAATCTTTAAAAAAAGAAACTTAAGGATTTGTCAACAGAAAAAAGAGAGTTAATTACATTAGTACTTATCTCTCTTCCCCTTTGGACAGGTTAAATTATTGTATTCATTTTTTATGAACTGAATTCTCATTGGAAGTTATGTCATCCTTCTGTATGAAACAGCTAGCATAAGAAAAAGGATAATTATATATATATATATATATATATATATATATATATATATATATATCTCCTCCCAAAAAGCAAATTTTTAAAAAATATGTGGTTTAATAGCTAGAATTTATTTTTAATTATATTAGTTACCATATAGTACTTCATTAGTTTTTGATGTAGTGTTCCATGCTTCATTGTTTGCATATAACACCCAGTGCCCATTGCAATACATTCCTTCATTAATACTCATAACCATGCCAACCCATCCCCCCACCTCCTCCCTTCTGAAACCCTCAGTTTGTTTCCCACAGTCCATAGCCTAGAATGGAGGACATCAGGAGAAGGGAAAAATGACGGGGGGGTGTGGGAATCAGAGGGAGAGATGAACCATGAAAGACTAATAACTAGAATTTAAGTAAAACCTTGATATAGGAAAAAGAAATAACTGGATTTCCTTGTCAGCTACATTATAATGAACTCTCATACCAGATCTTTAACCACGTCTACTTATGAGTTTTTTTGGGTCATTTATGGCTATTGTTCTGATGCTCTTGCAAAATGAGTTTTGCCTTCAAGGAGACTCATGAAAAGGATTTTTTGCTTTTACAAATATAAGTATTTGATACCTTTAAGATCATAAAACTGAACTGGGTAAGAATTTCCAGAACTAACAAAAAAGCTGCAAATAACAAGAATTGGTAATATGGGACTAAATGAATTGGGAAAAATGATTATAGTTTTTGTGGCCCTTATTTGAAACATTGCTGGTTCTCTACCATTTGCTCTTCCAGACTGAGAAAGTTTTCTCTTAAAATATCTATGACTTGCAGAAAAAAAAAATCTATGACTTGTAGAAATGTGATAAAATTCCCTTGGAACAAACTGCAACACTTAACTTTCCTCCCTACCTGACCTTCTGAAATTCAGAAACTCTCAGTGACTATTCTTCCTTTCATGGCAATTAGTTATTTGCATAAGTTCAGTGAGAATCTGTACTTCTTCTAACAGGACACCATTGGAAACACTGCCTATATTACCAAAATTTTGACTGGAATTTCATATTTGAGAGAGCCATACATAGATGCAGATATGACCAGAGAGATATAAGGAATTAGGGTTGACTTTATGGAGACTATGAAGCTCCTTGAAAATATTGCCCTGATACTTGCTTTCAGAGTTCCCAGCAGCTTTACTAGGTTAGTAAAGAATGTCACTTCCTGGCAGGTGCAGGAACCTCAGGGTATTTTGGGGACCTCAAGAAGATTAATTCACCCAAATCTATAGATATTGTAGGCATGTCTGATGGCAAATGCTTGGTTTGGCTTTTGGCCTCAAATGTCTGTTAAAATTTCAATCTAGAGATTCCTTATAATAAGTTCCAGTAAAACAAATTTTAAAGAATGTATATGGTCAATCATTGTTTTTGCTGAGCTTATGTAAATAATTAGGCCAAGTTCATTAAAACTTATTTTACAAACAAATTAATCTTGATTTAGCTATCTCTGGAAATAAGGGTGAATTTAGAGAGAAAAACTGTTTTAGTAACACATATTTGTGGATGATAAATCCTAGTTCTGATGGTCCTTAAGTGTTTCTCATTTGCCTAGGCTAGATAACTTGAAGTAAACTTCAGAGAAATTGCCACAATAGCTCATGAACAGACAATCTTCATGCTTGTTACTCTGTGGGGATAATAACAGAACCACATGGACATATGATTATTTGAACACTAGAAAATGGGATGGACTCCCCAACAACCATATGACTCAATTATCAGCTTGATCCATTTTGGGTGGCTGGGATGACAAAATACTCCTTAAATGTCAGAGCATATCCCACTCCATAAGTTAACTAGGGGTTTATGGAAATAATGGATGTCTCCACTTTCCTTACAATTGGATTGGATGGTGCTCTTGGGGATGCCATTATCTCCTGAAACAAGTCTTCTGCCACTTGCCAGTAAGTCCTCATCCTTAGGGTTGTAGACAGCAAAATGGAGTCCCTCAGGTGAAGCAAGGGCCTGTATCAAGCAATGATGCAAGCGGTTCAGGCACTACAGCTGGGAGATACTGCTGGACCACCGTCAGCTGACTTCCCAGAATGGACAAGGAGCAGAACCAGAGGAGGTCTGCACAGACCCCAAACTGATGAAATACTTTTAAAAAGGGAAGGATTTGGGCAGTAAACAGTCGGACACTTTAGACCTGACCCCTCTATGACCAACCACTTTAAAAAGGCAACTGTCCCCAAACGTTCTGCCCAGTGGATCTCTGGACAGAACTGAGATCCTTCCCTGCTTGAATATCAGAAGCAGTAAGGGCCAAGAGCCGACCCAGACCAGACCAAGGCTTCATCTCAACTGCGTGCCCACAGATTAACTTCACGTTCAGTTCCTTAACTTCCCAGACCCTTCTGTTAGCTTGTTGATTGTGTGGCTTGTCTTTCGTCCTGCTCGGTGTGCTGTGTAAGAAGCCAGGTCTAATCACATGGTGAAAGGTCACTGAGTTTGGAATCCTGAACCTGCTTTGTCATTGTAACTTAACTTAGCTTTATGAGTGAATAAAACTGTCATTGTGGAAAGACACAACTTATGTGTGTGCCTTCAAAGCATGCTCATGACAAGGATATTGTTAAGGGTAGACACCAAATAAAGAGAGCTTCTTGATGATTTTATCCCTTTGCCATATTTGTCCTAGGAGCAGCAATTATTGATATAAAATTGCAAATAGATGCTTTAGTCAAGCATAAAGCAACTACCTTTAACTAAGCCCAATATGAATTCTCCCACAAATTCAAAAAGTGGCTCTCCAAAACTGAATGGCTCTTGATAACTTCATTCATCTCAAGGAAGAACCTATACTTTCATTAAAATCGAGTGTTATGTATATATTCCAGATTACCCCCAAAATGTGACAGGTTTACCAAAAGACATGAATACTCAAATTAGTGCTTTAAACCATCTCTCTCTCCCTTTAATTGGTTAAATTCCTGGACTGGAGGAGGATTCTGGTCAACTATCAAAGATATTTTATTCCGGCTTCTCTTTCTAATAACGGTAATATTCATCATCATCATCATCATCATCATCATCATATTTTGTTGTCTTTTCCAATGTCCTCCTGTCTGGTGCCAAGATTCCTTCACTGCAACAACTTCAAGCTGACAGAAGATCCTTTCTACTCAGGGTGATTCATATATGTGTTCTATCTTGGATTTGGCTGCCTCTGCCTTTTGCAATTCCTACATATAAATTTCCAACTGACCAATGTTGGCTCATAGGTGGGGACATCTCTACACCCTTCATTCAGCAGGAAGAAACTACTGAAGATGAGACTTCTGCCCAAATTCCAAAGATTTGTCATTGTCTATTTGTCAGAGGGAATGGAGAGGCCACTTGTAGGCAACAGGCCTGATCAAGGCAAATGGGCCCACAGCAACCACCTCATTACAAGTAGGTAAATACAAACAAGCTCATTAAGTGAACCACCTCAAAATCACTATAGCCCCTTGCTAACCAATGGGCTACTTAAAGCCAGGCATGGTTACCAAAAAAGGGAAAATTCTATATGTTCCCATACCTTCTCACTCTATCCTATAACTATAGCCCCTCAAACACCACCTTGTGGCTAGTAGTCTCTCCTTTGCTGTCCTGCCCGCTGCTCCCTTGCAGTGTATTCAATAAACTTTTATCTCTTTAGAAATAAATAAATAATAAAAGGTCCAACGTTTTCAAACACTATTTCTAAAGCACACTGAATATCATCCTAAGTTAAAGGACTTTTTTTTTTTCAGAGAGATTTATTTTAAAGCACAAAAGTTATTTGAATTTATAAAACTGAAGTTGGATTCAAAATAAGCCACAGTTTTAGCAAAGAAATTGAAAAAGTTCTATTTGACTTGACTGTCCTTTCATGGTAAATCTGTTTTCTGTTTTTGCTTTTGTTTTTTTTTTTATGTCTAAAGCAGTTTATTTCCAACAGTATGAATTTTTGTCACAACATCTGTAACAGCAAACAATCCAGGTGAAATTAGTACATCCTTTCCAAGGCTATTTATGGTCTCTTCAAAGATCATCAAATAGTTTTGGCAAAACAGCATACACATGTCTCTCTAACTGTAATTCCTTTCTCTAGTTTCACCCTCAATATATTTCTAAATTAAATAAAAATATTCTTATTCCACACTTTGAAATGCAATTTTACTGCCAGTCAACATTTTAATACCTTTTCCATGCACCCACAATAATAGCCATCTCATAAGCACAAGTCTAAGAAGGCTATCTTCTCTTCCCATAAAGTCAAAAATCTAATTAAGGCCTTCTTCATACTTTAAAGCCAGTAGGCTTGGGAGCCCATAAAACAAGGGCCTCTCTCATTTTCCCTAAACATAGTGAGAGTATATCTATAAGGAAGGATGACTAGGAGAGTGGGTTGTTGTTGCTGTTGTTGTTTTGTGTATAATTTTATTCAAGAATTCAAAATCCCATTTTACCCATTGATTAGCATCAGCTTTAACCTATGACTGAAAATAGTGGCACACAGCAGTTTTTTAATACTTCATGTAGGATAGATGAATGAATGAAAGAATGAATGAATGGCTAAGGAGAGTCCCACACAAACACTCCTGGGGGTATCCCCATTACTCCATAGTTTACATTTGTATATTTAGTGCAGGCACAAGTATTTATCTATACTCTCTCTCACCCTTCTTCTCTTAGGATATTTTACTATCTTAAAGGTATTTGTAAATATTCTAAGGAGGAAGGAATTATATTCTTTTTTTTTCCAAAATGCAAAGATAATCAATTTTTCAATTATCAGGCAGATCCTAAAGTGGGTTTTCTTAACTAAGCAAGAACACTGAACCAAGAGGAATATAGGAGTAAAACAGTAAATCTGTTCTTATTCATGAAAGGCAAGGACTTATCTACTAGGGAGGCATGCCTTTCCAAGGAGTTGTACCACTGATGTTCTGTAGGAGCTAAATTCTTAAGCTGAATAGAATCCTTTTCACCTGGTGGGGCTTATAAGTTTGTCCAATACAAGACTGGGCCTTGTATAAGTAAATAAACAAAAGCCATATTTGTATAAATGAGCAAAAACAGTATTTTTAGTTCCTAAATTCTTTTTAAGATTTATTTATTTATTTATTTGACAGACAGAGATCACAAGTAGGCAGAGAGGCAGGCAGAGAGAGAGAGGAGGAAGCAGGCTCCCCACTGAGCAGAAAGCCCGATGCGGGGCTCGATCCCAGGACCCCGAGATCATGACCTGAGCTGAAGGCAGAGGCTTAACCCACTGAGCCACCCAGGAACCCCTAGTTCCTAAATTCTTGAGAAAGGGCCATGGAATATGGATTTGGAACACAAATGGTGGTTGAATCCATATTTATTTTATTTAGCTGAGTATGAAATAGTTACATCAATCTCTTTTAGGCTAATTTGTCCAGAGATAGAAAATACATGGTCTTTTCCTGACCATCATACATTAGGCTGTGTCTACATAAGTGGCAAATGCTTGTGTGTGTGCTATGTATTTGCAAGATGTTTACAAATATCCAATTTTTCCAGGTTTTGTCCTGCTGTTTGCAATAGTACAGGCTTTCTTTTCTTCTTTCTTTTCTATTTGTCATTTGTTTTCAAAGGACTATGTTCTAAAATTCTTCTATACTGCTTGCCAGAGTCATCTGTATATACAAAGAAAGAAGTAGGAACCTATAGAAAGGATACATTCTGTTCCCTCATGATATTGCTACTATGTATGAAATCTGTACTGTTAATGTTATACAAAGACAAGGTTTCTAGAAGATACTTACTAGAATCCATTCATCTATTCATTTTTTATCATCCCATAAGTATTTACTTTATAACTAAAGCTGATAGACCTTCTTTTTGACATCTTTTTGACTGAGTCAGGACTGTTGTTGTGGTTGTTTTAATTTTTTTTTAATTATAGTGCAAACACACATTTATGGGAAGAAGTCAGTTAATTCTATGACTCTTAATACATGTAAAGAATCATGTTAATCAGCACCACAATCAAGACACAGAATAGTTCTTTTACCTCCCCCAAAAAGCTCTTTTGTGTTACTCCTAAAGAGTAATAAACTCATCCTACTCCTATCCTCTGGCAACCAATGACCTGTCCTCAGTGAACTAACCATAGTTTTGTCTTTTTGAGAGGGCCACACAAATGGAATCATACAGTGTATAACCTTTGAAACTGGCTTCTTTTACTTAGCATAATGTCTTATAGATTCAACCAAGTTATTGCCTATATTAGTAATTCATCCTTTTTTATTTCTGACTTAGCATTGCACTGTATGATCTACTAAAGTTTCTTTAACCATCCACTGTCAAACTGTTTCTAGAGTAGCTACTACACCTCAATGGCTGTATCATACTGCACCCCAACCAGCAATGTATGAGAGTTCCAGCTGTCCTACAGTCTCACAAATACATCATATTATCAGATTTTTAAGAAATTTTAGCCATTCTAATAAATGGATAGGGTATTTTATCATGATTTTAATTTACATTTCCCTGATGGCTAATAATTTTGCACATCTTTTCATGTATGTAATGATGGTTATCCACATAGTCTCTTTTTTGAAGTGTATATTAGAGTCTTTTTTTCCATGTTTTAATTGAATCCTTTATTTTCTTATTGTTGAGTGTTGAGATTCCTTTCTATTTTCTGGATGCAAGTCCTTTTTTCAGAGGTGTGATTTGTAAGTATTTCTCCTAGGTTGTAGCTTGCCTTTTTATTCTTTTAATAAGATCTCTGGCAGAGTAAAAGTTTTTAATTTTGAGAGACTTCAATTTCACATTTTTCCTTCATGTATCATGTTTTTCATGTCATGTCTAAGAACTCTTAACTCTTCAGCATGAAGATTATCTCCTGTGTTTTCCTCTAAAAGTCATACTTTTACATTTTCCATTTGGATTTATGATTCATCTTGAGTTAATCTATGCATCAGATGTGACATATAGGCCAAGGTTGTTATTGTCATTATTGTTTGCATATGAATGTGCAATTGTTTCTAAACTATATGTTGTAAAGACTACCCTTTCTCTATTGATTTGTTTTTGTACTTTTGTCTAACAAAAAATGGCCACATTTGCATCGGTATATTTCTGGACCATCTATTCTCTGACATTAATCTGTATGTCTACCCCTTTGCTAATACCACATCATCTTTATTACTGTATCTATATAGTAAGTCTTAAAATTAGGTAGTACAATTCCTCTAACTTTATTCTTCCTTTTCTCCAAACTGTCTCAGCTATTCTAGTGTCTTTGCCTTTCCATATACATTTTCATATACATGTTGCCTGTATCTACAAAAACATCCTGCTAAGATATTAATTGTCATTGTGTTATAAGGTTTATGCCTAACATTAAGTGTTTGATTGCTGAGGCATCCACTTCAAAGATACCCATTTGAATAAATATATTTCCAGCTAAACAACTAGATAAAGAGTCAGGCACTCCACCCATGAAGTTTCTTTTTTAAGAAAGCTCTGGTTGGCTCAGATGAGCCTGGAGTAGTTGATTTTCTAAATACAACACCAAGCTCTTACCCATGAAAAAAAGTAATTAATAAGCTAGAATTTATTAAAATTAAAAATTTTATCTCTGCAAAAGATACTGTCCAGAGAATGAAAAGATAAACCACAAAGTCATCTAGATTTTCTCTTATGTTGTTTTCTTGGAGTTTTATAATTTTGCATTTTACATATAGGCTTGTGATTCATTTTGAGTTAATTTTTGTGAAGGATATAAGGTCTGTCTCCAGATACCTTTTTTTTTTTTTTTTTGGTATGTGGGTGTCTAGTTGTTTCAGCAACATTTAGTTGAAAAGGTTTGTAAAGAAAACACTTTCAAAAGATATATCTGAGAAAGGAATAAAATCCAAAATACACAATAAACTCTTAAAACACAACAATAAGAAAACAAACTCAACTAAAAAAAAAAAGAGCCATATACCTTAAAAGACACCTTACCAAAGAAGATAGATACACAGATGGCAAGTAAGTATATGAGAAGGCACTTTAACGACAAGATACCATTACACATCTATTAGAATGACCAAAATCCAGAATACTGACATCAAATGCTGGTGACAGGAACTCTCATTCAATGCTAGTAGAAATGCAAAGTGGTAGCAGTTTGGCAGTCTTATAAAACTAAACATACTCTTACCATACAGTTTGGCAATCATGCTATCTGGTATTTACTCCCCAAAAGCTGAAAACTTATGTCCACGCAAAACCCTGGACATGGATGTTTCTAGCAGCTTTACTCATAATTGCCAAAACTTGGAAGGAACTAAGATGTGTTTGAGTAGGTAAGTGGGTAAATCAACTGTGGTTCATTCAGATAATAGAATATTATTCATAGTTAAAAAGAAATAAGCTATCAAGCTATTAAAAGACACGAAAGGACCTTAAATGCATATTGCTAAGGGAAATAAGTCAATCTGAAAAGGCTACTTGCTTAACAATTCTCATTGACATTCTGAAAAAGTTAAAACTGGAGGCAGTAAAAAGATCAGTGATGGCCAGAACTTAGTGGGTGAGAAGGATAAAAAGGTGGAACACTGAGGATTTTTAGGGCAGTGAAATCATTCTGTATGATACCACCATGTTTCGTAAATGTTATTATACATTTGTTTGAAGTCATACAAATACAACACTAAGAATGAACCCTATTGTAAACATGGACTTTGGGTGATGATGGTGTGTTAGTGCAAGTTCGTCTACTGTAATAAATATGCCACTCAGACGGGGGAATATGGATAGCAGGAGAGGCCATGCTTATGTAGTAGGAAGTGTAATACATCGAACACTCTGATGTGGGATGTTGATAATGGGGGAAGTTATGCATGTGTAGAGGTATGATAATGGAGGAGGCTATGCAAATGCAGGGGGAAAGGATGCATGGGAAATCTCTGTACCTTCTGCTCAATTTTTCTATGAACCTAAAATTGCATAAAATGTAAAATATATTTTTTTAAAGTACCACTTTTTTCTGGCTTCCATGATTTCTGAGTAATCCAAAATCATTCAAATCATTGCAGTCATATAGGCAGTGTATTGTTTTTCTCTGGCTCCTTTTTCCTCTTTTTCCTCTCCTCTCCTCTCCTCTCCTCTCCTTCCTTTCCTATTTTACTTGTAGCTTGAATCAACTTCCTGACTTTAAAATTAAAAACTGCGTTACACTAATGTTCCAGTTTGAACATTATCAACATTAATAATATTAACTCTTCACATTTAAAAAGCATTTTACATTTTACTGAATGCTTTGCCATATACATTTCTATTTTGTCTTTCTCTGACTGCTTTCAAATATTTCTCTTTGTATTCAGTTTTCACTATTTTGATCATGACACATCTAGGCATAGATTTTTTTTTTTAGGGTTTATTCTGTTCAGAGTTCACTGAAATTTTATCTGTAGACTTACATATTTCACCAAATTTGAAATGTTTTTGGTTTTTATGTCTTTGAATATTTATCAACAAGGTACTTTTTCCCTCTCCTCTGGATTCCAATAAAATGAATATTAGATTCTTTTAAAACCATCTCACAGGTATCTCAGTTTCTATTTTCCATTTTCCACATTGGATAATAGATATTAATCTATCTTCAAGATCACTGTTTCTTTACTCTGTTATCTCCATTCTGCTATTGAACCTACCCAGTGAGCTTCTAAAAATTTTGGCTATTGTCTATAATTTTCATAGCATCTTATTTAAAACTTCTATTTCTTTGCTGTGACTTTCTATTATTCCATTTATGTCAAGAGAGTTTGCATTTCTTGCCTGAAGCATTTTTAAAATAGCAGCTTTAAAGTCTTTGTCAAATAATTTTAACATCTATGTCACGTAAGTGTTGACATCTATTGACTGTCTTTTCTCATGTAATCTGAGATGTCCTGTTTCTGATGTTGAGTAATTTTGGATTTCAGCCTACATATTTTGAGTATTATATTATGAGACTTTGGGTCTTATTTAAATGCTATGAGGTATGTTGATATTTTTGCTTTTGTAGGCAGATGACCTGGTTAGACTTAGGTCACAATTTCTGATCCACCTTCTAGGTACTGTCATTCCAATGTCAGTTCAGTTTTTGAAGCCACTGAAGTGCTATGCAGATATGTCCTTTATGTGTATCACCTCGTAGCCAGCCTGGGATCTGAAATATAGTCTGTTAGTTCAGCTCTCAGTGTCTAATACCTGAAAATAATCAGTTCCATGCATGTATAGCAAGAAGGCTAACCTAAGAATTCATAAATAACTTCATGTAGGAGCATTTCTGATTTCCTCTGAGCAACCAACTTGGTACATTTTCCAGTCCTTGGGGCTCCTCTTTTTGGTGCTTTGGTTGGAAAATGAGACTGTAGTCTTCCTTTTCTGTAATAAACTTCTACAACTGCAACTACACCAGCGACTAAGCACAAGAACACTGAAGAGAGAAAACATGCAACAAGCGTTGGCCCTATCCTCTTGAAACCACAGCTCCATTGAATGGAAGAAAGTAATTCCTCTCTGAGCTTTGGTTCTGTTGGCTCCCATTACCTGCTCCTACTACCACTGAATTTATTAGGTCTTAAAAATTGAGAGACTGGAGAAAAGGGGGAAAAAAAGGAAAGGATTTCTTCACTCTCTCTGCCTTTCCCTACTTGTTGAGCAAAAATTCCTGGACTGTTCTTTGTCAGATACCTAATTCTGGATTCCTAGTACACTGAGTTTAGTCTGGAGGATACTAGAAGAAAAAAAATGGTAAACCAATTGTTGGCTCAGTGATACTCAGAATTCTAGCCATCTTCTCAAATACATCTGGTTCCATTTACTTTTCAGAGTCCTGAAATAGCTGCTACACACATTCTGTCTAGGTTTTATAGCTGTCTTCAGTAGAAAAGAAAGGGTGGATGTGCTTACTCCATTTTACCCTGAAATGCAAACCTGTTTTCCTCAAAGCTCTTGTTTGTACATTTATGACCTTTATTCTCTATATCTTCTTTGAACTATTCATTTTGTTATTTCTCCCATTAAAATGGCAGCTCCATGAGAGCAAGGCCCTTGTCTATCCTTACACCACTGCATACTCACAGTCTACAACAGTACCTTAATTTAACAAATATTTGTTTAATGACCAAACAAATGGAAATAGGTCATGAGTTGGCCCTTAAAGCATGAGAATATGGTTTTGAAAATGTGTAGAGAAAAAAAGAGGAGTTTTTGTCATTGAAACAACTGCATAAACAGCAAGAGGAACAGAAATTATTTTGAAGGATAGAGTTTATCTGAAGCAGAGAGCTCATATAACAGAGGTATTGGTAGTATGCAATGAGACTGGAAAGATAAATTGAATCTACTTATGTAGAGATTTTAGTAACAGGCATCTAGATATTATTCAGTAGGCAAAGGGGAAGTGATAAAAGTTTTAAACAGGTAAACGGTATGATCAAAGTTGCAACTTAGAATGATTGCTATGGCAGGAGCAGAAAGAGGTCGAAGGCAGGGAGATTAGTTAAACTTTCCACATTGGGAGGTGGTAATTGGAAGAAATGAAGAGGAGGTAACTGATACATAAACAAAGCCCTCACTGATTGTTTGAGTCTGGGTAGAGTACACAGTTGAAGAAAATGCCCTTCAACAGATGAATGGATAAAGATGTGGTTCATATTTACAATGGAATATTAATTACTCAGCCATCAGATAGGTTGAATATCTACTATTTGCATCGATATGGATGAAACTGGAGGGGATTATGCTAAGTGAAATAAGTCAAGCAGAAAGAGACAATTATTATATGGTTTCACTCATATGTAGAATATAAGGAATAGCACAGAGGACCATAGGGAAAGGGAGGGAAAACTGAATGGGAAGAAATCAGAGAGGGAGAAAAACCATGACAGACTCTGGACTCTGGGAAACAAACTGAGGGTTACAGAAGGGAGGAGGGTAGGGAGGATGGGGTAACAGGGTGATGTATATTAAGGAGGGTACATGTTGTGATGATCACTGGTTGTTACAATTAATGAATCATTGAACACTACATCAAAAACTAATGATGTACTATATGCTGACTAACTGAACATAATAATAAAAAAAATAAAGGAAATGGTAGGATTCTTGTCAAGAGACAAGGTAGGTATCTCCACAGCACATAGGCAAAGATTTTAACAATGTTTTTCTCTAAAAGACAAAACTCCATGTTTAATCTTTTTTGAGATGAAATGTGACCAAACACTCCTCCCCCCACCATAGCTGTTCTTTGGCTCCACAAGCCCTATTGCTCCAGAAGCTCTGACTTTTCCTTAGTTGCCTGGCATCCAGGCAAGTTCCTAGCTGTCAAATTTCTATCCAGGTGGCCTCCATAAATATCTCAACAGAATTTATTTTCTTTAATTTTCTTTGGCCTTGTTTGAGAATTTGCTGATTGGGAGACTGTTTGGGGGCCAGTATGCCCAAAGATGGATAGCCACATCTGCTAGCCATTTAGATTAATTATTACACCTGTGTCATAAAACCTGCATTAATAAAGAGGTGGCAAGGAAACTCATACTGCAGCCGAGACAGGATCCTTATTCCTTCCCAACTTTCCATCCTCATCAGTGGCATGCTACCATCCTACCTCCTGGCACACCACCTGGAGTGTTACAAGTTACTTCCTCCAGAATCCCCATGACTAGTGTGTCTTTAAGTCCTCCTATTTCTTTATCTGAATGACCTTTCAGAGCCATCCTTTCCTACCTCTTTCTAGTCCACGTTCGAGTCTGGGCCCTCTCTAATCACATGACACCTAAGATATTACAAATCATCCTCCTTGCCAGCTGCCTGCCCCTTCTGTGTGCCCTTTATACAGTAGAAAAAAATTTTCCTTCTCAAACATTTCGATCAAGTTGCACTCCAGTGCCTTGACTAGTAAGCATGAATCTCATGTTTGATCTATTGATAGGTTCTCTGGAATTTACATGGTTTTTTGTTGTCTTTGTCTTTTTAATCAAATATGAATGCTTCATTCTGGTCTTTAAGGCTGTCTATCAACATCCCTCAGTAATCTTGTTCTTGTTTATGATTGATCTTTATCCTATAATTTATGCTTTGGCCAAGCAAATGTACTTGCTCTCTCCTGTGCACATATGTTTGATTCCTGGCTGCTGGGTGGTTCAAACTTAACTGCACACAATACCACTGAATACCTTCCCCTTTCTTTCCATCAAGCCCCTCTGCAAGATGCTCTCCAGGAGTCACTGCTGACACAGCCTTCAGACCTCAGTACATGGGGTCCATATTAACATGAGATCTATAGCCTTACAGAAAGCTGTTGAGAATCCAATGCATGAAAGCCCAGAGCAGGTACTGAAGATGAAGAAGGGAAATAGCCTTTGTACCTTTAACATAAGCCGAGGCTGATGAAAAAAGATGAGGTTTCATAATGTATAAGCTCTTGGCAGAAGTTTTTTCCACATTGCAGAGCCTTTGACACATGTGGGAAAATGGTCTAGACTGTCATATCTGGAAAATCAACTGCATCAATAAGTGAGATGACATATCCCTCAAGATATGATATAGGTAAGTATAGATATTTCAAATGTATGCAACGTATCATGCTATATATACATATATACATATATATATATATACAATATACGAGTGTATACACAGTAATATATACAAGTAAGAAAGGGTTATCAATGTGCCAAACATCACTCTCTCAATTCCTTGTCCCTCCCAATGTATTTAAAGTCTTAAATTACAATAATTAATCTACAATTATAGAGAGTTAAAATGAAACTTCATTTCTTTTTGAGGTCAGGTACAGATGACTTAAAAACAAAAGTTTTGTATGGGGATGCAGAGCCTCTTTTAAATTTCCTTTCCCTTTACTGTTTTCAGTAGAGCATATTATTTAGATAAGATTGACCAAAATAACTTGACATTCTTATGTAGGGTAGAAGTGGAATCCTTCATATTAGGAGAAAATATACAGTTCTAGCTAATTCTATGAAATATTTTCCATTTCATTTTGAAAGATCATTTTCTTTCCTTTCCTCCTCTTATATGGTTCCCCTTTCTTATTTTGCATCTCTGCTCTCTCCTTCATCCCCCTTCTTCATTCTATTTCTCTCTCTTCCTTTCTAAAACACATTGCTCTTGAACATAAAGGGAAAGAAAAATCATTAATCACGCTGCAGGACACAGTGCTTAGATGGCTATAGTTGTTGAAGGAGGTCTGTTTAGCATCAGCCGATTTTTCATTTCCTTTCAGTGGGGACAGTGGGCTGCTCTGCATCCCTGGGGCCAGCCAGCATGAATGCAGGTATTGAGTGTTCAAGAGGAGACGATTAGGACCAAGTGTTGGAGATAAAATAGCATTTAAATTAATCTAGTACCTGGGCTGGAGTTCTTCGGCCCCTCTTCCTTTCTCTGACTTAAAGATACAGATTTAACAGGCTAGACTTCAGTCATTATTAACTCTGCATTATCTGATGAACAATGATTTCTTCCCACATAATTAATTCTCCTCAGTTGAAACTTGTGTTCTTCAATTCTAAAAACTAAACTCTATAGTTTCAAAAGGATTGAAATACATGACTGGGTTTTGTTTCCCTGACAAAGCATTTACTAAATTCTGGGACAACAGAAAAGCCTATGAAGCTGGAGTATAAAAATCAGAATGAAATCTCTATCATCTTGGGGGTGATTTAGGAGATAACATCCTAATACAGTGGAAGACTCTAGAATATTGCTATATTTGGAAACTGCATGGCGCAGGAGCCTCAAAAGGGAAGTTCAAAATCTCTTCAGGATAAAACCAAATCTCACATAGTATTTCAAAGCCCAAATTTCTCAGGATGTCAATCAAAAGCTAATATATAAGAAACATTATACATTATCACTAAGTAGGATTAGTTTATTCCAAGACTGGCTTAACAGTCAGAAAAATTAACCAATGCAATTAGCCATATTAACAGAATAAAGCAGGGGGAAAAAACATGTTTATTTCAATAGATGTAAAGCATTTGATAAAACTCAACACGTTTATGACCAACTCACAGCAAACTAGGAGTAGAAGAGAATTTTGATCTGATAAAAGTCATCTACAAAAACCCTACAGAGAGCATACTCGATGTCGTGACATTAAAAATTTCCTCATGAGATCAGAAACAAGGCAAAATATGTTTTCGTTACTTTCATTCACTCCTGTATACCAATGAAATAAGAAAAGAAAAAGAAATAAAAGGTAGAAAGGTGGGAAAGGAAGAAGCAAAACTGCTTTTATTCATAAATCATGAGGTTTTGGATTTCAAAAGTCCCAAAATCTACAGTTTGAGTCAATGAGTTAATTTAGCAAGGCTGCCATTGATAAATTAATTCATTCAAGATGAATACATAAAAATAAATTGTACTTCTATATCCTAACAGCAATTTGAAAATAAATTATAAAATACCATTTACAATAGCTTCAAAAATAATAAACACAAGGCTGACAAAATACTAATATTAAAACTAACAAAACACCTCTAAGGAAAATTAATGATCCAAATAAATGGAGAGATATCCCATAATCATAGATTGAAAGACTCATGTTAAGATATCAATTCTCACCAGATTTATCTATAACCAACATTTAATTATGTGAAAACTTTTTAATAAAATTGGTAAACCCTAGTGGGGTTGATCAAGAATATATATACATATATATATAGATATAGTGAAATATATTTATAATCACAGAAAATATAAGTTGCCTTAACTCACCTAAAAGACAGATATTTTCAAATAGGATAAAAAACAAATAGCCATATTTTATTTACTTGAGATTAACCCACATAAAATGACACAAATAATGACAGCTATTTATCAGAAAGAAGAAGAAATCCAAAGGGCTAGTGAACATGGAAGGTTGTGCAATCCCACTGTTAAAAGAGAAATGCAGGGGCACCTGGGTGGTTCAGTGGGTTAAGCCTCTGCCTTTAGCTCAGGTCATGATCTCAGAGTCCCGGGATCGAGCCCCACATCAGGCTCTCTGCTCAGTGGGGAGCCTGCTTCCCTCTCTCTCTCTGCCTGCCTCTCTGCCTACTTGAGATCTATCAAATAAATAAATAAAAATCTTTTAAAAAAAGAGAAATGCAAATTATGCAGTAATGAAATGCCACCCCCTCAAGTGATTCTATAAGTATTGATGAAAGTGAGGGGGAATAGTAAGTCCTATGAATAACTAAAGGATATACAGATTTGCAAAGCAATATGTCAATATGTAATAAAGTCAAAATATGCATATCTATGGCTTACAAGTAAAATGTTAGAAAATACTCACCCATGGACATCAGGACACATGTTTGAAAATATTCATTGCATCATTCTTTATAATACCTGAAATTCAAAATAATGTCAGTCAACAGAGATGTGTAAAAATGGTACCATACTCAGGGTGACCCTACCTCCTGATTTGCCTGGGACAGTCCTAAGTTAAGCCTATATTATTGATGTATTAATCGAAGCTTTTTTTAATTTTCAAAGGAGGGTACTTTGATAATAAATTATAGAGTCATCCCACCTAGATATATCCATATAATGAAATACTGAAGAGTTACTAAAATGAAATAAACACATTGGCATAATATGTGTTAACCTGGATAAATTGAGGGGAAAAAAATCAAGGAAAAAAAATAATTTTGAATGCAAATAGTCAAGTTGCAAATAGATATACACCCTTGTTGATATCACTCACATAAAATTTACAACAAAAACCAATACTATATGTACATATATACATATGCATATAATGCATAATAGGTATAAATGTATATACATACCAATATATGTAAAATTTTATTTTTTTAAAGACCTGTCAAAATACTTTCATTAAATCTGGGGTTTGCTATATTTTGAAATTATTTCACAATTTAAAAAATTTTTTAATATTTTAAAACTTTGGCAGTCCCATCCATCTTTTGTGCTTTAGAAAATGTTTTTGCTATGGCAAGGAGATTGGGTTGGGTGAGCTTTAAGATATTTTGAATTTCCTTATTCCATAAATATAAAAACCTTTCTTCATTAGAAGATGAATTATCTTTTCTTTGAGGTCATACAACAGACTGACTTTGAACAAGCATATGCACTTAAAAAATGGGCTGAATGTGTTGGTCTTGGATAGGTCTTAAGCTTGGAAAATATTTCTTTAACCATTTTCCATTACCCTTCGTACAACAAAAGCAGCTTTCTATATTTGGCTAGATCTGAGAGAACTCTTTGGTGTCTGGTCTGATCTGACCCATTGATAAAAGGAAGAGGCAATTTTTATTAGAGTGAAAGTTCCATGTTATTACCCATCTATTTGATATGATAAGTTTAGGTTTGGGGAGCTCACAGGTGGGGTCATGAGCCTTCTCATAGATCACAGATCTAAGAATGGCTTTGTGATAAGCAAGTTTGTTGTTATGGCAGGTGGGGCTGCATTTTAAAAATAAGATGGTTAACAGCTGTACTCGGAACTTGTTTCTTCTTGCTTATTGAGTTTCTTCTTTTGATGGAATTTGGAAAAGGTTGAGGCTCTCTGAGCACAAGAAATACCTCAGCCTGGTCATGGGCAAGAGAAAACGTTTAGTGTGCCTCCTGCATGGGGTTTTCAGGCCTGAGTGACCAAACACTGGTGTAAACCTGGGTCCAGCTGTGCTTCTAAAACCTGCATGTAGCCTTAGTGAAGCAGTGCCCCAAACCTTTCTCTTATGGGCCAAGGCTGTTTCCTCTAGCTTAAACCTCAGTATGATAACAAATGCCAGAATCAATAGGACATTGAAGATAAACTCCCACTTAATTCATAAATTATATCACCTCTATGCAGATCTAGTGCCCAACATCTCTCAAAACATAAATCAAAGGATGCTTTCCCTAATTATCTCATTAAAAACAAAACATAGGGGACACATGGCAATCGAGTTTGCCTGTACCTGAGTCACCTGTCCTTAGTGTACCATCTGTTCTACCTTAGTTTGTCCTCATTTGTATTCACTTTTCTAAAGCCTTCCTTAGGGTATAATCTTGATCCTCAGGGAGGCAACTCCCTGAGATGGAATACATATCCTGGTTTTACTTATTTCAATTCCTAACCTCCATCGTCTATGGTGCATATCTGGCTTGCACTGAATGCTCAGTAGATTAGCAAAGTACTACCTCAGGTAGTACCTCTATGACAGAGATGAAAATGGCTGTGGATCTCCACTTTTGGTGCATCTAGTTTGCTGTGCGTTATTTATTCTCTCTTATATATGTACAACCAGCTAAGCAAGGTACATCTTACTTTTGTGAGGCATTTTTAAAGAAAATATCTTAAAACTGAGGAGCAGAGATAGAGTGGTAGAAGCAAATAATTTTAAAAATAATAAGGATGGAGACACATAAACCACATATACACACTTAGAGAGAGAAGACAAAGACTCATTCTATAATATGTCTGCCAAATAGAATATGGCCCTAAAAAATTTCAGAAGTGGTGGAAGTATTTTATTTTAGGTATTTAGACATTTATGTACTTTGTCATGAAAAACTCCAGTAGAATACACAATTTTTCAATGAAAAAGATACTAGTCAGACCTGAAATACTGATTTATAGGTCATTAATGATGCACACTAAAAACTGATTTGCTTTTTGACAAGAAATCACTTAAAAAGAGAAAGAAAAGAAAATCACTTAAAACACTTTACTGTAAATAAAAGAGACTAGTAAGGCAAGAACGTGGAGGGTTAGGAGGTAGGCTATGGTATGCTTTAATGGTAACGTAAACCAGTTACTCTGATCAATTATTAGTTGAATTATTCTTTTAACCAGCTTCCCCTCCTTCTAAATATCCATCCAAACAAAGATAACACGGACAATGCATCTGGAACCCCTCTCAATTTAAATGCTGGAGATGGATGGTAGATGATGAATAAGAGGTAGCTAATGCCAACAGACAGATGTGTTCTATTGGAATGACCACTGGATTTGGCTTCAGGAGACAAGGATATGCCTCTTATTCTGCCATAGACTGGCTAACCAACAGTCAGATCTATCATGTATGTCTCACACATAGTGGATAGGCAATATAGAGGGGAAAATGTTTATTTTATTAGGTGTTTATGTAGCATTTAGTTGTACTGTATATTTCTCTACCACATGTTCACCACCATTTTTCTTGTTCACTTGCAGAGGAAGAAACTACAGCTGAGTGACTTGTCTAAGTTGAGGCAAGTCTAGAGACAAGTCCATTTCCAGAGGTGTTGTTGGGAGACCTGGGTTCTAGCCCTGATTTTACTTCTTCCTAGCTGGTAGGTTTTAGGTAGCTGAATTCATCTGTTTTGAGCCTTAGCTTGTAGTTCTATAAAATGGTTATCAACATCATAATAATGCATGACAAGAATAGTGATAGAACTGGGTTTACTAGTTACTGACTGAGTACTGACTACCAAGACTAAAGAAGATGTACATGATTAATTCTGACCCAAGATAGTGAAAAATGCTATCAAACCATATGCTGTGGGACTATGGAAGTATAAGTAAAGTGATAAGACTTCCAGCTGAGGAAATCTGGAAGGATTTCATGAAAGAGATGGGATTTCCACTGGGTCTTAAAAGAAAACAGTGTTTTCATGGCAAGTAATGAACAGTGAATGGATAAAGAAGGCTCAAACAAAAGGAATCAATATCTTGTAGAAAGGCACAGACCAATGAAAATGTAGATTTAATTCAGAGAATTTCAAGCATATGATCAGCTCTTTAAGAATGGACCATATGTGTATCTTGTTCATTGCTTATCTCTGGGACTAGCAAAATGTCTGCCGTGTAGTGATACCTGAAGTTTATTCGACAGTCACTTAGCCTATATTATTTATTTAAATCCTCATAACAACAATACAAGGTAGAATTATACTCCCTCATTCGAGATAGGGAAATTGAAGATTAGAGACATTAATTTACCCAAGATCATGCAACTAGGGAGAGGTAGAGCAAAAATGAAAATCTGGGCTTTTAACCAACACACTCTGCTGCCTCCCCAGGAAGTAGAGAAGGCTCAGTAATAGTCTTTGAATGCTTACATCAATGCAAAATGGTATGTCTATATACAGAATGGGAAAATTGTTTTTGGAAGATAACAAAAATGGGAGCCACACTATGCATATGTAGGACTTTAAAACCTATCTGCGTATAGTTTCAACCACTCAGAGGAAGAAACCCTTCAGCACCTAGTCATAGGTGGAATCATAATGTCCTTTTATTACTTCTTTCTTTCAAAGAAAGCTAGTCTAGAGCCATAAGACTTTAATCAGGACTGTGACATTTAACTAGTTATGTGACCCTGAGAAAGACAACCTCCCTGGGTCTCAATTTCCTCCTTGGTAAAATTAGGGGACTGGACTTACTTATTTTAAATCCCTTTCAGCTTTCCTATCCTATAACTTTATAATGTTAGGAATTTACTTAGTTTTGCCATGTGAATTATCTATCTTTAAGGCAGTCCTGGCTACAAGATCCCTCGAGCTGCCTAATCTAGCTTTCTGCCCCCTACCAGTTCAAATCTTCAAATTTCTTTATCAGATGTGAATATAAGGCTGACTTTTCTCATTCTTCTTTGGATACATATAAAATATCCTAGAAAAAAATGAATGCTCACCAGGGTGCCTGGGTGGCTCAGTGAGTTAAGCATCTGCCTTCTGCTAAAGTTATGATCCCAGGGCATAGGGATCAAGCCCTGCATTGGGGTCCCTGCTCAGAGGGAGTCTGTTCTCCCTTCCCTTGCCTCTTTACTGGCTTGTGAGTGCCCTTGCACTCGCTCTCTCTCTCACATAAATAAAGTCTTAAAAAAAGAAAATGAATGCCCACCAATAAGAGAATGGTTGAAAATGCATACTATGTAATATTATATATACCATATAACTCTTTAGTATATATTATATATAATATAGCTGTTTATAGTAATAAATTAAATATGTGTATATGGGTTTTTATGAACAAGAATCTATTTTTTCTTAATAAATTTCTACATAGTTTGACTTCTTACAATAAGCATTACTTTTTGTAATTAAAATAAAGAGAAAAGAAAATAAAAATCTTAACTTTCAAAAAAATTTACTTTCATACCCTCTCTACAAAATCCTGATCACCCCTTATCTGATATTATGACTCTTCCCCTCTCCCCACACAGAATCACTGCTTCCATTTTTCTTCATGAGCTGAGCAGACTTCTATAGAGGTTTATTTAATTTTAGCGAAATAAAATGCATCCCCCCCTCATTTTTCCAAATAGCAGACTCTTATTGTTCTGTTGAATATGCTTTTGTAAAAAACCCTCCTAGAGACTGACAACTGCTCCCTGTCCCCACACCAAGCCCTTCTCAGTAATGAACTTCCACTCCGGGAGAGCAATTTATGACATTTTATTTTGCTTGCAAGGTATCACTAAGATCACATGTGTGTTCATATGTTTCAAAAGAAAATGTCTCTTTAATATTCTTAAGAGGATGTTAAATTATCCTTTTTAAATATCTGACCCATAGAGAAAATCTGGGCATGTTATTGCTATCCAAATCAAATCCTTTTGTGGCTCATGGACCAAAAATGATGGGAGAGAAATAGAGCAAAACAAAGGAACCCATCATACTTTTTTTTTCTTGCCAATAGCAATTGATATGTTGAAATCCACAAAGAAATTAGGGGTGATTTGAGTGTCAGAGTGTTAGGATGGAAAAGTTGAATGAGAAGTTAGAAACCAATGAATCCAACCCCTATGTCTTACAAAACAAAGAAAGTGAGGCACAGAGAGGTGAGATTATTTGCACAAGATCACACAACAAGGTCGTGGTAGAGTTGGAATTATGCCCTTCTTCTCACTTCCCTGTTTATAGGTGAACATATACAGAAGCTTGGGATGCAGGTCGAACTGATTTGAGGTCTTGGATCCTCCACTGAGTAGCTGTGTGACACTTTGATTCATCATCTATAAAGGGAGGAATGTATATCCAACTCATGAGTTTACTGTTAA
>NW_022631069.1:1995087-2003815 GCF_010015895.1 Lontra canadensis | reverse complement strand
GTCTAGGCCATGATAGCAGACTGTCTAAATAGCTTTCTTATCCAAATTATCTCTGAACTTCTACTCTTTAGCCTAGAAATGGCTGAGCAAGAAAGGATAGTAGAATTGTGTTCTCCACCCACATATGGTTAAATAAATTAAGTTAAATAATATTAAAAATAAAGTCCTTCAGTCACACAAGCTAATAGCTATCATATTGGACAGTGCAGATTACAGAACATGAGCATTATTGCAGCAAGTTCTATAGGGCAGTGCTGGAATAGAACATAATGCTTGAAAATGAATGAATGGAGGAAATGCAGTTATTAACCAGAGCCCATGGATTATGAACACTATGATATAAGCATAGACCAAACCTTAAGAAATTAGAGAAGTGACCTTAGCAAGCAAAATGATTAAGACCAAACTCATGTAACAGAAAAAAGCTGATAAGCCTTGAAATCTAACATAGTTAACAACAAAAGGAATAAGTCCGTCAACATAAAAATGACTACCAAAAGATGGTGGGCTTCAAAAAGCCTCAGAGCTTTCATGTCCACAATGAGGGAGTTTTTAATAGTCCCTTTCTGATTCCAATATTCTAGGATTATAATCTCCAAAGGGCAATCTCATTATTAAACAAAGACTGCCAAGAAATAGAGGGTCTTCTTGGGTGCCTGGGTGGCTCAGTCTGTTACGTGTCTTCCTTTAGCTCCCAGCATCCTGGGATTGAGTCCCACATCAGGCTCCCTGCTCAGTGGGGAACCTGATTCTCTCTATCCCTCTGCCCCTCCCCTCTGCTCATGCTCTTTCTCTGCTCGGCTCACTCTTTCTCTCAAATAAATAAATAAATAAAATCTTTAAAAAAAAAAAAAAAAGAAGTTGAAGGTCTTGTGATAAGCATCCTAGAAAATGAAAATGTAAGAATAGGAATTTCTTAGGGCTGGGGAATGTTCTCCTGGGCGTGTTCTGAAAGTAGCCTGGAAGATGACTCAGTAAGCAGTTTGGTATGCCCACATTCAGAGTGGCGCATTCCTTTCTAAAATGATCCTAATCATTTTCTTTCTCTTGAAAAAGGCTGAGATGTTGGGAAAGACAGAAGTCAGACTTACTGCCTTGTGCAAATACAGATGGGATCCTGTTGTATCTTAGGCAGTTCAGACCTTCTTCATTCATGTGGGACCCGTATTGGAACAGAACTGCTTTCTCTCCTCACCAGGACACATAATCCAGGTCTTCATTCAGGGATGCCTTAGAAAAACAAACTCCGTATTTTAAATAGGCCATGACAATAGTCTCTCCTGCCTTAATTTGTGGAGTGGCAAAATACACCAAACAACTCAACTAAACTTACTGTGCCTGGTGTTGAGTCTAAAACTGTGAAGCATATGGGATACTTTCCTGCTTGAAAGATAAGAAGTTAACCTGTATAGTGACACACATGCACATGCATATTTACAGAAATATAAAACTTCTGGATTAGGGAAAAGACATTTTATTTACTCACAGAGCAACTCACAGTAGTCTTCCATGCCAAAATTTGTTACAGGATGATGTACTGAGAGCAGATGTACTTGTATGTAAAGCAGGGTTTGTACTACAGAAGAGGAACACTGAAATTATGAAACTTGGAGCTTATATAGGAGCAGCTGACACATGTGATCTCTCTTCCTGGGGAGGCAGGGGGAGTGGAGAAAGAAAACTTTGCTCTAGAATATAAACACATCTCCAAGAGAGGAGAGATGTACAATTTCTTTTCACCATCCTGGGATACAAACAAAGAGCTCCAGAGGAAAGAGGACTTTAAATTCCTCTAGAACAATACATACTGTCCAATTTCCAAAGCTTGTTTGCTATTCAATAATTTTTTAATCCAAGTTTCCAGAAATTTCTGTTCAGTAAGCTCTGACCATGCAGACATTAAGAATAATCATCAAAGTTTTTAAAAATTATTTACAATAATTGTATATTACTAAGAATGCATGGTGCTTGTTAAAAACAAAACAAAACAGAACAAAAAACAACTAACCAAACAGTACAGAAGCATAAGGAATAAAATTTAAATTTTTCTTTGGTACTCCCTCCATTCTCATGCTTGCTCCAGAGATAACAATTATTAAAAGATATCTGTTCATCCTTTCAGAAATTTTTACTTACCATTACCCATATGTGGATTTCTCATAAACAAACGGAATCATACCAGATATACTTTTCTACAACCTAGTTTTTATAACTATATTATAACTTAGATTCTTTCTAAGACAATCTATTTTATTGATCCCAAACTTTTAATACACAGTATTACAGTGTGTGTAAATAACATATATTAATTTATAAGTACTATAAATATTTGTACATTATATATAATGTAACACATTATAAATATTACAATTATATATCATAATCATGTAGGTTATTATAATTACATATAATATGGTAATTACAAATATATAGATTTAGATTATTTAAAATTTGTCAGTATTACAAACAATGCTCGCAGGGAACTTTCTTATATATAACTTTGTGTGTGAATATATGTTTGGGAATATTTTCTATAAGACTAATTTTTAATAGTGGAATTTCTGGGTTCAAGATAGGGCAATCCAATAGATTCTGCTAAATTGGCCTTTTTAAAAAAAGGGCAACAGATGGAGGGAAGGATTCTATGCAGATGGCTGAGCAGGAAACATCAGGAATATGTCTCTCCACCTAGGTAAAAATTATACTGACAGATTTGTCTAATGTAACTATGTTGGAATTCTGGAGTCTATTGAAGGCTTGTAGCTTCCAGTGAAAGGATTGGACAGTAAGCTTCAATTTATCAGTTTTAGGTCTTAGCTCAGAAGAGACTTCACATTCCCTACTTCCTAGAAGGCAGCTGTGCATGTGTTCCTAGAGAAGTCTGCAAGAACCAGAGTGGGTAATAATGACCTTCTTCTCCAAATATCAGAGATCTCTGTTCTGATTGCTGCTTCTGATCATGGAGGTGATCACAGAGGCAAGTAGCTATTTTGCAGCCCCACACACTTATCCATTGTTGAGAGCCCCTCCCTCTCTACCTGAAACAATTTCCAGAGAATTTAAACAGCTTGTACCTTTTTTCCACACTTCTTCTTTTTCCCCCCTTTAGGAGATCCAACATTAAGGACTACGACATTCAAAAGCAATTGCACACATATATGGGGGAAGTTAGGAAGTCACTGCACATGCCCAGGGAAAGGTACAGGCTCAGAAAAGACCTGAGAAAAACTTAAGTTTACACATCAAGCTGATCTTCACCATAGAGACAGTCTACAACAATAAATCATTTTTAAAAAGGCTAACCAAAAGAAAACAAAAACAAAAACAGCAAAACAGGGAAGGAAAAGAATCTGATTTCCAGAGTTGACACATTATTATGTTCAAATGTACAGTTTTCCACAAAAAAATTATAAGACATACAAAGAAACATGAAAGTGTCTCCTATTCAAAAGAAAAAAAAAATAAACCAACAGAAATTGTCCCAGAGAAAGATCAGATGAAGTATCTAGTAAACAAAGACTTCAAAATAACTGTCTTAAAGATCTCAAAGAGCTAATGGAAAGCATGGAGAAAGTTAAGAAAATGATGTATGACAAAACAGAAATACACATAAAGAAAATAAAATCTTGAAAGAAACCACAGAGAAATTCTCGAGCTAAAAAACACAATAATTGAAATTAAAAATTCACTAGAGGGATTCAAAGTTAGATTTGAGTAGGCAGAAATAAATGTCACTGAACTTGAAGATAAACAACTGAAATTATCAAGTCTGAGGAATAGAAACAATAAAGATTGCAGCAAACAGAACTTAACAAAATTGTAGGACACTACCAAGTGAATCAACATTTACACTATGGGAGTTCCAAGAGGAGGAGAGACAAAGAAGCAAAGGGATTATTTGAATATATGGCCTAAAACTTTCCAAGTCTGATGAAATACATGAACCTAAACATCCAAGAACCCCAATGAACTCTAAAAAGGATGAACTTAAAGATACCCACACCAGAACACATTATAATCAAAGAGTCAAAAGCCAAAGCCAAAGAGAATCTTAGAAGTAGCAAGAAAGAAGTGATTCCTAATCTACATGGGATCCTCACTAAGACTACCAGCAACTTTCTTATCAGAGACTTTGGTGGCCAGAGAGCAGTGGGCTGATATTTTCAAAATGCTAAAAGGAAAACAAAACAAAACAAAACCTGTCCTATAATGTGGCAAAACTGTCCTTCAAAAGTAAAGGGTAAATTAAGAAATTCCCAGATAAATAAGATGAGAGAGTTCACTATCATTTGACTTGTCCTTCAGGCACATGCTCCTGAATGTTTATAGCAGCAATGTCCATAACAGCCAAACTATAGAAAGAACCTAGATGTCCATCAACAGATGAATAGATAAAGAAGATGTAGTGTATATATATACAATGGAATACTATACAGCCATTAAAACCCCCCAAATCTTGCCATTTGCAACGACGTGGATGGAACTAGAGGGTATTACACTAAGTGAAAAAAGTCTATCAGAGAAAGACAATCATCATATGATCTCTCTGATATGAGGAATTTAAGAGGCAGGGCAGAGGGTTGTGGGGGATAGGGAGGGAAAAAAATGAGACAAGAAGAGATTGGGAGGGAGACAAATCATAAGAGACTCTTAATCTCAGGAAACAAACTGAGGGTTGCTGGGGGTGGGGGAGGGGTTAGGGTGGCTGGGTTATGGATATTGGGGAGGGTATGTGCTATGGTGAGACTGATGATTCACAAACCTGTAACCCTGAAGCAAATAATACATGTTAATAAAAAAATACATGAAGGAAAAGACTTGCCCTTCAAATAATGCTAAACACAGCACTGCAGCACTGTTGAAATTAAAGGACACTAGACAGTAACTCAAAGCCACAAGAAGAAATAAAGACCTCAGTAAAGGTAAATATGTAGATATTTATAAAACCTTGTATTATTGTAAAAATTGTAACTTCATTTTCTGTTTTTTTTATAATTTAAAAACTGATACATTAAAAAATTATTAGTCTAAAGCTAGTATTAGTGAGATTTTTGTTAGTAACTCCACAACTTGTCGCTAGATGATTTCAAAGACTAATGCATAAAAAATAATAGTTATGTTTTTTGATACAATGTATACAAAGATGTTCTGTGACATCAAGAACTGGCAGGGGTAAGGACAGAGTTACAGAGGAGCAAAGTTTCTATATTATTGAAGTTAAGCTGGCTTAAGTTCATATTAGAGTATCATAACTTTAAAATGTTAAATGAAATCCCATACTAACCACAAAGGAAACAGTTATAGAATATGCACAAAAAGAAAAGAGAAGGGAATACGTTTAACTACAAAAAATTAAGTACATACAAAAGAAGGCAGTAATACAGAAAATGAGGACAAGAAAGTTATAAGGCATATACAAAAGAAAGAGCAAAAGGACCGAAGTGAGTCCCTCTTTATAGATCATTATTTCAAGTGTAAATGGACTAAACTCTCTAAACAAAAGACAGGGACTGGCAGAATGGATAAAAAACTAAAACAAAACAAAACAAAACAAAACAAAACAAAACATGATCCAACTATATGCTATCTACAACAAACTCATTTTAAATTCAAAGATACAATGGGCTGAAAGTGAAATGATGGAAAATAATATTCCATGCAAATAATCACCAAAACAGAAGAATAACTATACTATCAGACAAAACAGACTTTATCAAAAAAGGTTACACAAGAAGGGCACCTGGGTGGCTCAGTGGGTTAAGTCTCTGCCTTTGGCTCAGGTCATGATCCCAGGGTCCTGGGATCAAGCCCCACATTGGGCTCTCTGGTCAGGAGGGAGCCTTCTTCCCCCGCTCTCTCTGCCTGCTTATGATTTCTCTCTGTCAAATAAATAAATAAAAATCTTTAGAAAAAAAAAAGGTTACACAAGAGACATAGAAAGATACTATATATTAATAAAAATTCAACACAGCAAGAAGATGTAATAGCTTTTTTAAAAAACATTTTATTTATTTGTCAGAGAAAGAGAGTGAGAACACCCAAGCAGGGGGAGTGGTAGGCAGAGGGAAAAGCAGGCTCTCTGCCAAGCAAGGAGCCCGATGTGGGATTCAATCCCAGGACCCTGGGATCAAGACCTGAGCCAAAGGCCAATGTTTAACTGGCTGAGCCACCCAGCATCCCAAGATTTAATAGTTATAATCACTTACACAACTAATAACACACCATGAAAATATACAAAGCAAAAATTAACATAATAAAAGGAGAAATAGAATAGTTCAAGACTTCAATAACCCACTCTCAATAATAGATAGAAGAACCAGACAGAAATTTTGCCATTTGCAACAACATGGATGGATCTAGAATATTATGATAAGCAAAAATCAGTCAGAGAAAGACAAATACCATATGATTTCACTCATATATGGAACTTAAGAAATAAAACAAATAATCATGGGAGGGGGAGACAAACCAAGAATCTAATTCTTAACTATAGAGAACAAACTAATGGTTACAAGAGGCAAAGTGGGTAGTGAGGTGGGTTAAATGGGTGAAGGGGATTAAGGCATGCACTTGTGCTAAGCATCAGGTGTTGTATGTAAGTGTTAAATCATACACCTGAAACTAATGTTACACTCTATGGTAACTAACTGGAATTTTAAAACTTTAAAAAGAAGATAATTGAGTAAATTGAGTATTTGAATAACATAATAAACCAAGTAGATATAACATATACAGAACACCCTTCACAGCCACAACAGCATACATATTCTTTTCAAGTGCACATGGGACATTCTCCACTAGACCATGTATGAGGCTATAAATTAAGTTTCAATATTTTAAAAGATAGCTATCAAAGTATCTTCTTCAACAACAAGATGGAGTTAGAAATCATAACATAAATAAAACTAGAAATGCTATGAATTTGTGGAATTTAAATAATATACTCTTAATGAATGAACCAAAAGAAAAATCACAAAGGAAATTATAAAATACTTAATGATGAATGAAAATGACAATATAGCACACCAAAACATCTAGAACACAGTGATAGTAATGCTACAGGGGAAATTTATATCTACAAATACACATTAAAAATGAGATCTTAAGTGAACAATCTAACTTTACAACATAAAGGACTAAAAAAAAGGAAGAACAAATTAAACCCAAAGCTAGAAGAAGTAAAGAAATAATAAAAATTAAAGATGAATGAAATAGAGAAGATAAAAACAATAGAGAAGATCAACAAATTTTAAAGTTGGTTTTTCAAAAGGATCAACAAAATTGACAAAACTTTAGCTAGATTAACTAAAGAAAAAGAGACAACTAAATTACAAAACCAGAAATGAAAGTGGGGACGTTACTACCTGTTCTATGGAAAGAAAACTCTCTTATAAGAGAGTGCTGGGAGACACATAAGTGGCTCAGTTGGTTGGGCCATTGCCTTCGGCTCAGATCATGATCCTGGGGTCCTGGTATCGAGTCACGCATTGGGCTCCTTGTTTGGTGGGGAGCCTGCTTCTCTCCTTCCTCTGCCTGCTTGCGCTCTCTCTCTCTCTGACAAATGAATAAATAAAATCTTAAAAAAAGAGAGAGAGAGAGAGTGCTGGGAAAATAGTACACCAACAGATTGGATAACTTAGATGAGATGGACAAATTCCTAGAAATATATAATCTACCAAGACTGAATCATAAATAGAAAACTGATAGACCTATAACTAGTAAGAAGATTGAATCAACAGTCAAAAATTTCCCAACAAAGAAAAACCCTGAACTTGATGGCTTCAATGATAAGTTATACCCAATATTTAAAGAACAATTAACAGTAGGCCTTCTCAAACTTTTCAAAAATTTTAAGAAGTGAGAAAATTTCCAAACTCATTTTATGAGGCCAGCATTACCCCGATACCAAATATAGAAAAAGACACTACAGGAAAAGAAAACTACAGGTCAATATCCTTGATTAACATACATGCAAAAATGCTCAACAAAATTCTAGCACACCAAATTCAATAGCACATTAACAGGATCATAGACCATCATCAATTAGGATTTATCCCTAGGATATAAGGATGGCTCAACATGAAAATCAATCAATGTATTATGTCACATAAACAGAATGGAGGGCCAAAACCTCATCTTTATCTCACAGATGTAGAAAAAACATTTGGCAGAATTAAACACCCTTTCATGATTAAAAAGGACTCAACAAATGAGAATTAGAAGGTAATTACCTTCGGGCACCTGGGTGGCTCAGTCAGTTATGCATCTGACTCTTGGTTTCAGCTCAGGTCATGATCTCAGGGTCCTGGGATCAATCTCTGCATGGGGTTCCCTGATTAGCAGGGAGTCTGCTTCTATCCCTCTCTCTGTCACTCCCCCTGCCCATGCTCTCTCAGTCTCTAAAATAAATAAATAAGTCTTTAAAAAGTAAATATTTTTTTAAAGAAAACTACCACAACACAATAAAAGCCATATATAAAAAGTTTAGAATGAACATCATATCTAACCATGAAAAGCTGAAAGTTTTTTCTTGAAGATCAGAACATGGCATGGATGCTCACTTTTGCCACTTCTATGCAACATTTGGAATTTTTTAAAAAGATTTGTTTATTTGAGAGAGAGAGAGATAAATTACACAAGTGAGGGAAGAGGCAGAGGGATAAGGAGAGAGAGAATCTCCAGCAGACTCCTTGCTGAGCACAGAGCCTGTCACAATGCTTAAGCCTAT
>NW_022631069.1:1965161-1994987 GCF_010015895.1 Lontra canadensis | reverse complement strand
ATATATATATATATATATATATATATATATATATATATATATGCAGCTAATAGGGTCTTCTACAGAGAGGACTTTCCAAGATGGTGGAGGAGTAGGAGACTTTGGTTTTGTCTGGTACCAGGAATTCAGCTAGATAGTTATCAAATCATTCTGAACACCTGTGAACTCGAGAGATCTAAGAAAAGAATTGCTGTAATTCTACAAAGAGAAAAGTGACCACTTTTTGCAAGGTAGGAGATGTAGAGAAGTGATTCTGAGGGGATATATTGGAAGATAAACCACTGGGGGAGGGAGCCTCCATAGGCTGGCTACTGGAAAGTGATAGAGCACCAGAGTGCAAAATCAGAACTTTTATAAGCTTACTCCTGTGAGGGATGTCCCTCCCTGAAAGGTGCTCAGGTGGCAAAGCAGGTGGAATCCTAGGTGGGATGGTGTGATCTCAGGATCCCCAGGGTCACAGAAAAAAAGAGCAATGCTTGAGTGGGGCAAAGTTCCCAGGCTTCAGAGTGGGGAAGCTGGCTGTAACCAGTGAGTCCAGGAGTGGGCTTTCAGCTCAGTGTTGCCATAAATCACAAACTGTGACACAGTTGGGCAATTGCTCACTGAGCAGGGGCCCAGCAACAGGCAGAATTGTGGCGAGACACTCCCACCTTCCACTGATAGGAGCTCTGTGGGTGTACCCTGCAGGTGTCTGCAGATTTTAGAGTCTCAAGGCCAGATTGCATGCCTGATAAAGAAATGCTCCACCATAGGCTGGGTAAGCACAGAGTGCATTCTGACACCAGGGAGACAGGAATGACTGACTGCTTTTCCCTGAGTGTGCACTAAGTGGGGCCCCAAGCTCTCACCTCCAGGACTGGAGATTGGGAGACCACAGTTTTTATTCTCACCCTCTAACGTTATATGGAAAGCCTTTAGGGAATAATAACCACATAGAGCAATCCAGAGTCACTTACTTAGCTTGGCTCCCTAACAAGGGCAGGGCAGTTCCGCCTGGGGCAAAGACACCTGAGAATTAGCACAACAGGGCCCTGCCCCAGATCAGCAAGAACATCCAGCTAACAAGTATACTGATCACAGAGAACTGCAAAACTCCAATGCTAGAGGAAAACAGTATATGTTTTTTTCCTCATGATTTTTTAGTCTTTCAATTTTAATTTTTTTCCTCTTTCCAACCAATTTCTTATTTTGTCACCTCTTTTTTATAGTATTTTTAATTTTTACTTTTACAGTTACATTTTATCCTTTCACTGTATTTAATTTTATTTTTGTATATAAGTTGTTCTTTCTCCACACTTTGGGATGTAATTTCTTCTAAAAACTGACCAAAATACACCAAGGATATAGTGTATTGCTCTGCTCTGTTCACCAGATTTTTTTTGTCTTTTAATTTTAATTTTTACAATTACATTCTATTCTTTCATTGCATTTAATTTTATTTTGGTACATTTGTAAGTTTCTCTTTCCCTACAATTTTGGGACCTTGTTTTCTAATGGACAGACCAAAATACACAGCGATCCAGTGTATTGCTCAGTTCTTTTCACCTGCTTGACTATATTCTCTCTCTCTCTTTTTAAATATTTATTATTATATTTGGTTTGTGATTTCTTCTGATTTTAGCATTTATTTCTCTGGGGTCACTGTTGCCATTGTAGTATTTTGTTCTCTTATTTATCTTTTATTTTCTGGACCTAATGATAAGACCAGAAAAACTCACCTCAAAAAGGAGGACAAGAGTAAGAACTGACCACCAGGAACTTAACCAGTAAGGATATAATAATAAATAAGATGTCAGAACTAGAGTTCAGAACATAAATTGTAGAGATACTAGCTGAGATTGAAAAAAAGGACTGAAGACACCAGAGACTCCCTTTCTGGAGAATAAAAGAACTAAAATCAAATCAAGTTGAAATAAAAAAGCTATTAATGAGATGCAATAAAAAATGGAGGCACTAACTACTAGGATAAATGAAGCAGAAGAGAGAATTAGTGACCTAGAAGACAAAATGATGGAGAAAAAAGAAGCTGATAAAAGAGAGATAAGGAACTACTGGACCATGAGTGGAGAATTCAAGAATAAATGATACATTGAAGCTAAACAATATTAGAATAATCAGGATAACAGAAGAAGGGGGGCAGAAGTTATACTGGAGCAAATTATAGCTGAGAATAAAACAATAATACAATAATAGTAAGGGACCTTAACACCCCACTCACTGCAATGGACAGATCATCTAAGCAGAAGATCAACAAGCAAGCAAGGGCTTTGAATGAGACAGTGGACCAGATGGAGTTAACAGATATATTTACGACATTTTATCCTAAAGAAACAGAATACACATTCTTCTCAAGTGCACATGGAACATTCTCCAGAATAGATCACACCCTGGGTCACAAATCAGGTCTTAACTAGTAGCAAAAGATTAGGGTTATTCCCTGAATATTTTCAGACCACAAAGCTTTGAAACTAGAACTCAACCACAAGAGGAGAGTTGGAAAGAATTCAAATACATGGAGGCTAAAGAGCATCCTATTAAAGAATGAATGGATCAACCAGAAAACTAAAGAAGAATTTAAAAATTCATGGAAACAAATGAAAATGAAAACACAACTGTTCAAAATCTTTGGGACACAGCAAAGGTGGTCCTGAGAGGAATGTATATAGCAATATAAGCCTTTCTCAAGAAACAAGAAAGGTCTCAAATATACAACCTAACCCGACACCTAAAGGAGCTGGAGAAAGAAGAGCAAAGAAAGCTTAAACCCAGCAGAAGAAAAATAATAAAGATTAGAACAGAAGTCAGTGAAATAGAAACCAAAAGAACAACATATCAAAAATCTAAAGAGCTGGTTCTTTGAAAGAATTAATAAAATCGATAAACCCCTGTCCAGATTTCTCAAAAAGAAAAGAGAAAGGAGCTAAATAAATAAAATCATGAATGAAAGAGATCACAACCAACACCACAGGAATACAAACATGAGCAACTATATGCCAACAAATTTGACAATCTGGAAGAAATGGATTCATTCCTGGAGATGTATAAACTACCAAAACAGAACAAGGAAGAAATAGAAAACCTGAACAGACCCATAACCAGTAAGGAAATTGAAAGAGTCATCAAAAATATCCCAACAAACAAGAACCCAGGGCCAGATGGCTTCCCAAGGGAATTCTACCAAACATTTAAGGAAGATTTAAAGCCTATTTTTCTGTAACTGTTTCAAAAACTAGAAATGGAAGGAAAACTTCCAAACTCATGCTATGAGGCCAGCATTACCTTGATCCCAAAACCAAAGACTCCATCAAAAGGAGAATTACAGACCAATATCCCTGATGAACATGGATGCCAAAATTCTCAACAACATATGAGCCAATAGGATACAACAGTACATCATAATGTGCAAGTGAGATTTATTCCTGGTCTGCAAAGGTGGTTCAACATCTGCAAATCAATCAGTGTGATACACCACATTAATAAAAGAAAGGACAAAAACCATATGATCTTCTCAATAGATGCTGAAAAAGCATTTAACAAAGTACAGCATCCTTTCTTGATTAAAACTCTTCACAGTGTAGGGATAGAGGGAACATAACTCAATATCAAAAAAGCCACCTATGAAAAGCTCACAATTAATATCATTCTCAGCTTTCCCCCTAAGGTCAGGAACATGCCAGGGATGTCCATGCTCACCACTGCTGTTCAACAGAGTACTGAAATTCCTGGTCTCAGAAATCAGATAACAAAAAGAAATAAAATGCATCTAAGTAGGCAAAGAAGAAGTCAAAGTCTTACTCTTCACAGATGACATGATACTCTATGTGAAAAACCCCAAAGACTCCACCGAAAATTGCTAGAAATCATAGAGGAATTCAGCAGAGTGGCAGGATATAAAATCGATGCACAGAAATTAGTTCCATTTCCATACACTAACAATGAGACATTAGAAAGAGAAATTACAGAATCTATTCCATTTACAGATGTACCAAAAACCATAAGATACCTAGGAATAAACATAACCAAAGATGCAAAGGATCTAAACACATAAAACTATAGAACACTCATGAAAGAAATTGAGTAAAACAAAAAGAAATGGAAAAACCTTCCATGCTCATGAATTTGAAGAACAAATATTCTTAAAAATATCTATGTTACCTAGAACAATCTATACATTCATTGCAATCCCTATCAAAATACCATCAACTTTTTTCAGAGCTGGAACAAATACTCTTAAAAACTGAATGGAACCAGAAAAGACCCCCTAATAGCCGAAGGAATATTGAAAAAGAAGACAAAAGCTGTAGGCATCACAATTCCAGACTTCAAGCTACATTACAAAGCAGTAATCATTAAGACAATATGGTACTGGAACAAAAACAGACATAGAGATCAATGGAACGAATAGAGAACCCAGAAATGGACCCTCAACTCTACAGTCAACTAATCTCTGACAAAGCAGGAAAGAATATCCAATGGAAAAAAGAGTCTCTTCAACAAGTGACGTTTGGAAAATTGGACAGCCACATGCAGAAGAATGAAACTGAACCACATTCTTATATCATACACAAAAATACTCAAAATGGATGAAAGACCTAAAAGTGAGACAAAAATCCATCAAAATCATAGAGGAGAACACAGGCAGCAAACTCTTTCACCTGGCTAGAAACCTCTCCAAAGGCAAGAGAAACAAAAGCAAAAGTGAACTATTGGGACTTCATCAAGATAAAAAGCTGTCACACAGGAAAGGGAATAGTTGACATGAAAGGCACAGACAACAAAAGAAAAAAAAAAAAAGATACTGGATTTCCTGAAAATTAAAAACTTCTGTACCTCAAAGGATATTATCAATGGAATAAAGACACAAGCCATAGAATAAGGGAAAATATTTACAAAATATGTGGTATGTGATTCATATCCAGGATATATAGAAAACTCCTAAAACATTAAAGAAATTAAATAAATAGATAAGCACATAAATAAATAAATAAAATGGGCAAAGGACACGAATGGACATTTCTCTGAAGAAGCTATATGAATAGCCAATAAATCCAACAAAAAATGTTCAACATCACTAATCATTATGTAAATGCAAATCAAAACCATAGCGAGATACCAACTCATAACCATTAGGAAGGCTGTTTTCACAAAAACAAAATAACAAGTGTTGGTAAGGATGTGGAGAGATTGGAAGTCTTGTGCAATGCTGGTAGGAATATAAATTGGTACCAGTCATTATGGAAAGTAGTATGGTGGTTCCTCAAAAAATTTAAAATAGATTTATCATATGATCCAGCAATTTACTTGTGTGTATACCCAAAAGAAATGAAGGCATATTCTTTTTTTTTCCAGTTTATATTTTTTTTTATAAATTTCTTTTCAGTGTAACAGAATTCATTGTTTATGCACCACACCCAGTGCTCCATGCAATCCGTGCCCTCCATAATACCCACCACCTGGCCCCCCCAACTTTCCACCCCCCCCCATTCAAAACCTTCAGGTTCTTTTTCAGAGTCCATAGTCTCTCATGGTTCATGTCCCATTCCAATTTCCCTCAACTCCCTTCTCTCCATCTCCCTATGTCCTCCATGTTACTTGTTATGCTCCACAAATAAGTGAAACCATATGATAATTGACTCTCTCTGCTTGACTTATTTCACTCAGCATAATCTCGTCCAGTCCCATCCATGTTGATACAAAAGTTGGGTATTCATTCTTTCTGATGGAGGCATAATACTCCATAGTGGATATGGACCACATCTTCCTTATCCATTCATCTGTTAAAGGGCATCTTGGTTCTTTCCACAGTTTGGAGACCGTGGCCATTGCTGCTATAAACACTGGGGTACAGATGGCCCTTCTTTCCACTACATCTGTATCTTTGGGGTAAATACCCAGTAGTGCAATTGCAGGGTGATAGGGAAGCTCGATTTATAATTTCTTAAGGAATCTCCACACTGTTCTCCAAATTGGCTGCACCAACTTGCATTTCCACCAACAGTGTAAGAGGGTTCCCCTTTCTACACATCCTCTCCAACACATGTTGTTTCCTGTCTTGCTAATTTTGGCCATTCTAACTGGTTTAAGGTGGTATCTCAATATGGTTTTTTTTTTAAATTTTTTTAAAATAAACATATAATATATTCTTATCCCCAGAGGTACAGGTCTGTGAATCGCCAGGTTTACACATTTCACAGCACTCACCATAGCACATACCCTCCCCAATGTCCATAACCCCACCACCCTCTCCCAAGCCCCCTGCCCCCAGCAACCTTGTTTTGTGAGATTAAGAGTCATTTATGGTTTGTCTAATACCCAATCCCATCTTGTTTCATTTATTCTTCTCCTACCCCCTTAAGCCCCCATGCTGCATCTCCACGTCCTCACATCAGGGAGATCATGATAGTTGTCTTTCTCCGATTGATTTATTTTGCTAAGCATGATATCCTCTAGTTCCATCCATGTCATCGCAAATGGCAAGATTTCATTTCTTTTGATGGCTGCATAGTATTCCATTGTGTATATATACCACCTCTTCTTTATCCATTCATCTGTTGATGGACATCTAGGTTCTTTCCATACTTTGGCTATTGTAGACATTGCTGCTATAAACATTCGGGAGCACGTGCCTCTTCAGATCACTATGTTTGTATCTTTAGGGTAAATAGTAGTGAAATTGCTGAGTCATAGGGTAGTTCTATTTTCAACATTTTGAGGAACCTCCATGCTGTTTTCCAGAGTGGTGGCACCAGCTTGCATTCCCACCAACAGTGTAGGAGGGTTCCCCATTCTCCGCATCCTCGCCAGCATCTGTCATTTCCGGTCTTGTTAATTTAAGCCATTCTGACGGGTGTGAGGTGGTATCTCATTGTGGTTTTGATTTGTATTTACCTGATGCCCAGTGACGTGCAACGATTTTTCATGTGTCTGTTGGCCATCTGGCTGTCTTCTTTGCATAAATGTCTGTTCATGTCTTCTGCCCATTCTTGATTGGATTATTTGTTCTTTGGTTGTTGAGTTTGCTAAGGTCTTTATAGATTTTGGACACTAGCTCTTTACCTGATATGTCATTTGCAAATATCTTCTCCCATTGTCACTTGTCTTTTGGTTTTGTTAACTGTTTCCTTTGCTGTGCAAAAGCTTTTGATCTTGATGAAATCCCAATAGTTCATTTTTCCCTTGCTTCCCTTGCCTTTGATGATGTTCCGAGGAAGAGGTTGCAGCGGCTGAGGTCGAAGAGGTTGCTGCCTGTGTTCTCCTCAAGGATTTTGATGGATTCCTTTCTCACATTGAGGTCCTTCATCCATTTTGAGTCTATTTTCGTGTGTGATGTAAGGAAATGGTCTAATTTCATTTTTCTGCATGTGGCTGACCAATTTTCCCAACACCATTTATTGAAGATGCTGTCTCTTTTACATTGGACATTCTTTCCTGCTTTGTCGAAGATTAGTTGACCATAGAGTTGAGGGTCTATTTCTGGGCTCTTTATTCTGTTCCATTGATCTATGTGTCTGTTTTTGTGCCAGTATCATACTGTCTTGATGATGAGAGCTTTATAATAGAGCTTGAAGTCTGAATTGTGATGCCACCAACTTTTTTATTTTATTTTTTATTTTATTATTAGGTGACGGCGTGTGGACTTAATCCTGTTGATTTTGAGGGGGTTTCTCTGCACCTCCTGGATTTTGATGCTTGTTCCCTTTGCCATATTAGGGAAATTCTCTCCAATAATTCTCTCCAATATACCTTCTGCTCCCCTCTCTCTTTCTTCTTCTACTGGAATCCCAATTATTCTAATGTTGTTTCATCTTATGGTGTCACTTATCTCTCAAATTCTCCCCTCGTGGTCCAGTAGCTGTTTGTCCCTCTTTTACTCAGCTTCTTTATTCTCTGTCATTTGGTCTTCTTTATCGCTAATTCTTTCTTCTGCCTCATTTTTCCTAGAAGTGAGAGCCTCCATTTTTTATTGTACTTCATTAATAGCTTTTTTGATTTCAACTTGGTTAGATTTTAGTTCTTTTATTTCTCCAGAAAGGCCTTTAATATCTCCCAAGAGGGTTTCTCTAATATCTCTAATATCTTCCATGCCTTTTTCGAGCCTGGCTAGAACCTTGGGAATTGTCATTCGGAAGTCTAGATCTGACATATTACCAATGTCTGTATTGATTAGGTCCCCGCCTTCGGAACAGCCTCTTGTTCTTTTTTTTTTTTTTTGTGGTGATTTTCTCCGCCTTGTCATTTTGTCCAGATAAGAGTATATGAAGGAGGAGGTAAAATACTAAAAGGGTGGCAGGAAAATATGCTTTAACCAAATCAGAAGAGATCCCAAATCGTGGGGGGGAGAAAGGAGATAAAAAGAGGTTCACAAAAAAAAAAAAGAAAAAAGAAAAAAAAAAGAAAAGAAACAATTAAAAAAGAAAACGAATAAAGAAAAAATATAAAAACGAAAGATATATATATATATTAGATAAACTAGTTTAAAAACGTTAAAAAAGAAAAGGATAAAAGTTAAAAAAAAGTTTAGCAGAAGAAGAAAAAAATTGAAAAAAAATATTAAATTAACTGCAAGACTAAAGAATCATGGGGAGAAAGCCATGAATTCTGTGCTTTGCTTTCTCCTCCTCTGGAATTCTGCTGGTCTGCTCGGTATTGAACCTGCACTCCTTGGTAGGTGAATTGGTCCTGGCTGGATTTCTTGTTGATCTTCTGGGGGAGGGGCCTGTCGTAGTGATTCTCAAGTGTCTTTGCCCCAGGCGGAATTGCACTGCCCTTACCAGGGGCCGGGCTGAGTAATCTGCTCAGGTTTGCTTTCAGGAGCACTTGTTCCCTGAATGCTTTCCGTAGAGTTCTGGAGGATGGGAATGAAAATGGCAGACTCCCAGTCTCTGGCCCAGAGGAGCCAAGAGCTCGGAGCCCCACTCCTCAGTGTGCCTCAGAGAATAGTGCCCAGTTACTCCCGTCTCCCTGGCATCCGGGTGCACTCCAAGCTCACCGAGCCTGTGACCGATTCAAGGTAACCCCGAGCTGAGAGCTCACTCCTCAGCTCTGTCTCTGTAGCCGGCTTCCCTGTTCTAATACCTGCAAGCTCTGCGACACTCAGACGCCCCCGAACCTTCTGTGGCCCTGCGGGAGGGACCTAAGGCCACGCTGACCCCGCGTGGGGTTCACCCCAGTTTAGCTTCTGGAGCGATGTCCCCCAGCGGAACAGACTTTTAAAAGTCCTGATTTAGTGCTCTGTTGCTCTGCTGCTTGCTGGGAGCTGGCCCCTCCCCCCGCGGTCTATCTTCCCCGCGCTTTGGATTCACTTCTCCACCAGTCCTACCTTTCAGAAAGGGGTTGATTTTCTGTTTCAAGGATTGCTGTTCTTCTCTTTGATCTCCCGTTGGATTTGTGGGTGTTTGCAATCTTTAGATAAGCTATCTAGCTGATCTCCTGTTACCTGATGTAGTCTCAGCCTGCTACTTCTCCACCATCTTAACTCCCTCTCCTCAATGTGGTTTTAATTTGAATCTCCCTGATGGCTAGTGATGATGAACATTTTTTCATGTGTCTGATAGTCATTTGTATGCCTTCATTGGAGAAGTGTCTGTTCATATCTTCTGCCCATTTTTTGATATGATTATCTGATTTGTGTGTGTTGAGTTTGAGAAGTTCTTTATAGATCCTGGATATCAGCCTTTTGTCTGTAGTGTCATTTGCAAATATCCTCTCCCATTCCGTGGGTTGCCTCTTTGTTTTGTTGACTGTTTCCTTTGCTGTGCAGAAGCTTTTGATCTTGATGAAGTCCCAAAGTTCATTTTTTCTTTTGTTTCCCTTGCCTTTGGAGACATATCTTGAAAGAAGTTGCTGTGGCTGATATCAAAGAGGTTACTGCCTATGTTCTCCTCTAGGATTCTGAAGGATTCCTGTCTCACAATGAGGTTTTTTTGTCCATTTCGAGTTTATCTTTGTGTATCGTATAAGAGAATGGTCGAGTTTCATTCGTCTACACAGGGCTGTCCAATTTTCCCAGCACCATTTATTGAAGAGACTGTCTTTTTTCCACTGTATGTTTTTTTCCTGTTTTGTTGAAGATTATTTGACCATAGAGTTGAGGGGCCATATCTGGACTCTCTACTCTGTTCCACTGGTCTATGTGTCTGTTTTTATGCCAGTACCATGCTGTCTTGGTGATCATAGCTTTGTAGTAAAGCTTGAAATCAGGTAACGTGATGCCCCAGTTTTGTTTTTATTTTTCAACATTTCCTTAGAAATTCGGGGCCACTTCTGATTCCATACAAATTTTAGGATTATTTGCTCCAGCTCTTTGAAAAATATCAGTGGAATTTTGATTGGAATGGTGTTAAAAGTATAGATTACTCTAGGCACTATAGACATTTTAACAATGTTTATTCTTCCAATCCAAGAGCATGGAATGGTCTTCCATCTTTTTCTGTCTTCTTCCATTTCTTTCATGAATGTTCTGTAGTTCCTCGAGTACAGATCCTTTACCTCTTTGGTTAGGTTTATTCCCAGGTAACTTCTGGTTCTTGGTGCTATAGTAAATGGAATTGATTCTCTAATTTCCCTTTCTGTATTTTCATTGTTAGTGTATAAGAAAGCAACTGATTTCTCTACATTGATTTTGTATCCTGCCAATTACTGAATTGCTGTATGAGTTCTAGTAGTTAGGGGTTGGAGTCTTTTGGGTTTTCCATATAAAGTATCATGTCATCTGTGAAGAGAGAGAGTTTGACTTCTTCATTGCCAATTTGGATACATTTTATTTCTCTTTGTTGTCTGATTGCTGTTGCTAGGACTTCTAATACTATGTTGAGCAAGAGTGGTGAGAGTGGGCATCCTTGTCCTGTTCCTGATCTCAACGGGAAGGCTGTGAGCTTTTTCCCATTGAGGATGATATTTGCTGTGGGTTTTTTATAGATAGATTTTATGAAGTTCAGAAATGTTCCCTCTATTCCTATACATTGAAGCGTTTTAATCAGGAACGGATGCTGGATTTTGTCAAATGCCTTTTCTGCATCAACTGAGAGGACCATGTGGTTCTCTCTTCTCATTGATTTGTTCTATCACATTGATTGATTTGCAAATGTTGAACCATCCTTGTAACCCAGGGATGAATCCCACCTGGTCATGGTGGATACTCTTTTTAATGTGCTGTTGGATCTTATTTGTTAGGATCTTGTTGAGAACCTTAGCATCCATATTTATCAGGGATATTGGTCTGAAATTCTCCTTTTTGGTGGGGTCTTAGCCTGGTTTGGGGATCAGGTAATGCTGGCTTCATAAAGAGTCTGGAAGTTTTCCTTCTGCTTCAATTTTTTGAAACAGCATCAGAAGAATAGCTGTTATTTCTTCTTTGAAAGTTTGGTAGAATTCTCCAGGGAATCCATCAGGTCCTGGGCTCTTGTTTTTTGGGAGGTTTTTGATCCTATTTCAATCTTATTACTAAATATAGGTCTATTCAGGTTGTCAATTTCGTCCTGGTTCAATTTTGGAAGTTTATAGTTTTCCAGGAATGCATCCATTTCATCTAAGTTGGTTAACTTATTGGCATATAACTGTTGATAATAACTTCTGATGATTGTTTCTATTTCCTTGGTGTTAGTTGTGATCTCTCCCTTTTCAATCATAATTTTATGAATTTGAGCTTTCTTTTCTTTTGGATTAGTATGGCCAATGGTTTATCAATCTTATTGATTCTTTCAAAAAAACCAGCTTCTAGTTTCATTGATACGTTCTACTGTATCTCTAGTTTCTATCTCATTGATCTCTGCTCTAATCTTGATTATTTCCCTTCTTATGTGTGGAGTTGGCTTAATTTGTTCTTGATTCTCCAGTTATTTAAGATGTAGAGACAGCTGGTGTATTCTGTATTTTTCAATTTTTCTGAGGGAGGCTTAGATGGCTATGTATTTCCTTCTTAGGACCGCCTTTGCTGTATCCCATAGGTTTTGGACCGAAGTGTCTTCATTCTCATTGGTTTCCATGAATTGTTTAAATTCTTCTTTGATCTCCTGGTTGATCCAAGCATTCTTAAGCAAGGTGGTCTTTAGCTTCCAGGTGTTTGAGTTCCTTCTGAACTTTTCCTTGTGATTGAGCTCCAGTTTCAAAGCCTTATGATCTGAGAATATGCAGGGAATAATCTCAGTCTTTTGGTATTGGTTGAGCCCTGATTTGTGACCCTGTATGTGGTCTATTCTTGAGAAGGTTCCATGTGCACTTGAGAAGAATGAATATTCTGTTGTTTTAGGGTGGAATGTTCTGTATATATCTATGAGGTCCATCTGATCCAATGTGTCATTCAGTGTTCTTGTTTCTTTATTGATTTTCTGCGTCCATGATCTGTTATTACTGAGAGATGCGTGTTAAGATCTCCTTCTATTAATGTATTCATATCAGTATGACTCTTTATCTTGATTAACAGTTGTCTTATGTGGTTGGCTGCTCCCATATTGGGGGCATAAATATTTACAATTGTTAGATCTTACTGGATAGGCCCTTTAAGAATGATGTAGTGTCCTTCTTTACCTCTGACTACAGTCTTTAGTTTAAAATCTAATATATCTGATATGAGAATCGCTACCCCGGCCTTCTTTTGAGGTCCACTGGCATGAAAGATGCTTGTCCATCCCTTCACTTTCAGTCATGATGTATCCTTAGGTTCGGAATGGGTCTATTGTAGACAACATATGGATGGGTCCTGTCGTTTTATCCAATCTGCACCCTGTGTCATTTTATGGGCGCATTTAGGCCATTCACATTGAGAGTGATTATTGATGGATACATTTTTATTGACATCGTGTTACCTTTGAAGTCTTTCTTTCTGTAGATTGTCTCCATATATTTCTTTTCAATGATATTCTTAGGATTTTTCCTCTTTTATAGAACCCCCCCTTAATATTTCCTGCAGTGTCAGCTTGGTGGTTGCATACTCTTTTAAGTCTTGCCAGTGTTGGAAACTCTTTATCTCTCCATCCATTTTGAATGGATGGATAAAGTATTCTGGATAAATTGCTGGATAAAGTATTCTTGGCTGCACATTCTTCTCATTTAGTGACCTGAATATGTCTTGCCAGCCCTTTCTGGCTTGCCAGCTTTCTGTGGACAGTTCCGACGTTATTCTGATGGGCTTTCCTCTGTATGAAAGGAGCTTCTTTGTCCTAGCTTTCAAGAGATCCTGTCTACAATTATGAGTCCTCATTCTTACTACAGGTGTCTTGAGATCTTTGTAGATTCTGTAATCTTGGGGGGAGACCGTTCTGCCTCTAGTAGATGAACGCTGGTTCCATTCGCTAAATTGGGAAAATTTTCATGGAGAATTTGTTCAACTATATCTTCTAGTCTTCTTTCTCCTCCCCCACAGGGATTCCAATAATTCTGACATTGGAACATTTCATGGAGTCATTTATTTCCCTAATTCTGTTTTCATGGCTTCTAAGCAGTTTGTTCCCAGGCTTCCTCCTGATCCTTTCCCTCTGTTTGTCCTCCAGATCACTAATTCTATCTTCTGTCTCAGTTACCCTAGCTTCTAGAGAATTTAGATTAGATTGGAACTCATTGAGAACATTGTGAACATCATCCCTGGTGCCTTTCAGTTCTGCCCTAATCAATTCCATTTTGTCATCAATGGCTTTCTCCAACCTAGGTATTTCCTGGGTAATTGTTAGCCTGAATTCCCTTTCCAACATATTGTCTATGTCAATAGCCATTAGCTCTGTTGCAGAAGGCCCAGCCTCTGAATTTTTCTTCTGTTGGGCATTCCTCCTCCTAGTCATTTTGGTGAGAGATGGCTGAACAGATGTAGCTGAATGTATCGTCTATGGTGCAGGCAAGGTGCACCCTGCAATGCTTGTGAGCAATCAAGAGTCCCCACCCAAATGAAAGAAAAATGAAAGAGAGGAAAAAGAAAGAGAGAGATGGAGAGAGAGAGACAGGAAAAAAAGAAAGATAAAATAAAAGAGAAGGCCCAACCCAAATGGACCCCAAGGTAAGATTTATGAAGTATAGAAACAGAAACATACAAACAAAAAGACTGATAAAAGTGGATGACAAGAGAAAAAAAAAATATATATATATATGCAAAACAAAAAAAGAACCTCATCAAAAAGAACCCCAAGTATAAGATTTATACACTACCAGGATAAACACAAATACACAGAAACACTGGCAGAAGAAAAAGATGGGAGAGTGGTTATAAATTCTCAGTGTGGGCAAGGAAGGTTATTTTGATTCTTCCCGGATGTATCCTGATATCTTTGTTAAAGGACTCACTTTGCTAAGATAAAGGGGGATTAAAAATTGGTTTACCTATAGGGGTAGCATTGATTGGGGAAAGGGGGTTACCCTGAAGCTTAACTCTATATGAATATTAAAAAATAAAAATAAAACAATAAACTAAACTAAAAATTAAATTTAAAAAAATTAAAAATAGAAAAGCAGAAGAGAAACATAGGTACATGTATCAAAAAGTTCAGGTTAAAAGGTTATTATGGAATTTGATGTACTGGACACCTCACTGTTATGTTAAAAGGGTAAAAAGTTATCTGTAGGGGCGCCTGGGTGCCTCAGTGGGTTAAAGCCTCTGCCTTTGGCTCAGGTCATGGTCTCAGGGTCCTGGGATCGAGCCCCGCATTGGGTTCTCTGCTCAGTGGGGAGCCTGATTCCTCCTGTCTCCCTGCCTGCCTCTCTACTTGTGATGTCTATAAAATAAATAAATTAAATCTTTAAAAAAATCTATAAAAAAATTGAACCAGAATAGTGGGAAAGAATCAAAAATAAAAAAATAAAGGTTGTATCTATGAAGTAGTGGCGGTTGTTCTCTTGTCTTTTTTGTTGTTGGCTTTCTGGGGGAGGGGCCTGTCATGTGGGTTTTCAGGCAGTATTCCCTGAGTTAAGTCCTCCTGCCCCCATCAAGAGGGTGGGCTCTGAGGAAACCGGTTTTTTAGGCTTTTGTTCTCTGGAGGTTTGTTTGTTCATTTGTTTTCTCTTGTCTTGACAGCTTTTGATGGTTTTTGGAGGTTTAGAGGAAAGCAAACTTCACCCAGACCTCCCTCTCAGAAAGAAGCCTCAGTCTTTTCCCCTCAGGTGCTCCAGAGCACATAAGTTCCCCCTCGGCTGCTGGCAGAGCACGTTCCCAGTCGAGGTCCCTGGGGACGCAGGAACTCCTGCTTTTACCCAAAACCACGACAGCAGCGGCTGTCTGGGTGGCTCCAGAGCGTCATAGAGGTCCCAAGCAGTGATTGCACACTGAGATTTTCCCACTGGCCCGGGATGGGAGGGCTCAGACTTTCTGGAGCCGAGCTGGCGCCTGCATGCACCTCTCTCAGGGGAGGGTGTGGGGCGAGACTCAGACTCTGATAGCGTGGCGCAGTGCATGCGTGGAGAGTGCAAAAGGCTGTGGTTCTGCTGGCTGGTGAGGCTCCCAACCCCTCACAGGAGCCGTCACCCAAGCGCTCTCATGTACGCTTGCAGATCAGGGACCAAGACCTTGTTTCTTCGCTGCACTCTCTCTGGCTCAGCGCCAGGGGTGGCTGTCCTCGGTCCGGGGACTTAAGCCCCTTTCCCCAACCACCCCAATTCCCACAATTTCCCCCCATGATCCTTTGCTCTTTTTGAGTGCTTTCAACCAGACTCCAAGTTAAGCTGGTCCCCAGTCGCAGGGCACTCTCGTATTGGGGTATTACTTTCCAGTGGGTCACTTCTGGTGGCTCCCTCCCCCTTTTGTTTATCTTCCGATATCAGTCCGATGTTCCCACTCCGCTTTATCTGTCCACGGGTGTCTTCTGCCCCCGTAGAGATCCAGAAATATATAATTCTAATCTCAGGCTGATTTCATGGGTGATCAGAGGTAGGTAATCAGCTCCTTTTAGGGTATAGGTTGAAAGGGCACCTTCTTGTTCCCCGTCATCTTGTCTCCCCAAGGCAGATTCTTGTAGAAGTATCTGTATACCTCTGTACATAGCAGCATTATTCACAGTAGCTAAAATGTGAAAGCAAAGTGTCCATCAACATGTGAATGGATAAACACAATGCGATACACACACACACACAGGAATATTATTCAGATTTAAAAGGAAGGAAAGGAAACTTTTTTTTGGAAGGAAAGGAAATCTGATAAATGCTATAATATGGATGAACCTTGAGGACATTACACTATATGAAATAAGCCAGTCACAAAAAGACAAATACTATATGATTCCACTTATCTGAGGTACCTAGTTAAAATCAGAGACAGAAAGAACGGTGGTTACCAGGAGCTGTGCATGGGGGAAATAAGGTGTTCTTGTTTAAGATAAGTATAAAGTATAAAATTTATACTTGAGTATAAAATTTCAGCTTTATAAGATGAAAATAGTTCTGGAGGTAAATGCATTTAGTATCACTGAACTGTACCTGGAATAACTATTAAGATGATTAAATTTATTTATTTTTATTTTTTAAGGATTTCACTTATTTATTTGAAGAAAAGAGAGCAGGCACATGTGTGGGGGGGGTCACTGAAGGAGAGGGACAAGCAGACTCCCCATGGAGCAGGAAGACTGATGCAGGACTCAGTCCCAGGATACTGAGATCATGACCTGAGCCGAAGTCAGACACTTAACTAACTGAGCCAACCAGGTGCCATGATAAATTTATATTATTTTATCACAATAAAGAGTGTGGGGGAAAGATGAAGTGTATATTTTCTAATAATTTCATTTATACTTTACTGATTTTGTCAACCTGGTTGGCCTTTTTTCCTATATTTTCTTAAGAGGAAAATATCTGCTTATGCCCTTCAAAATAACTAATGTTCTTTTCATAGGGACCCTGGTTTCCAGGGATCATTAAATGAACTCACAGTGTTGTCCCAGCTCCCAGAATATGCACAGATGAAGGTACAATGGATTTCCAATTACCACCTGCTCTTGCCCTTTCTGAGTACCCTTTTACACAACAACCCTGAAAGCTGTTGACTTGGATGGTTGTGGACTGGAGTCTTTTCTGGTTTGGTGTTCTAGTCCTTCCTTTCATATCCAATGATAATTGAACATCAAATAGTCCCCAAATAGTTATTTAGTCAAAGGTGAGGAAAGGCCAACACAGATGCTCTCCAAATATACCAAAGGACTAAAGAATTGGAAACAAAAAACTTCAAGTCATAATTAAAAGAATTTAAATTTACCAAGCAACACTGGACACCAGTTAATAGTTTGTTTTCTCCCCAAACTCTTATATTCTTTCCTGTTTCAGAGTCAAGGAAATTAATGCTCTAAACTGCTTCATAAATATTACCAACAGATCAACTCCCTCTCCCTTAGGATCTTAGTGTTTATGGCTATGTTAGATAATTATAAGCAGAAACTCTCCTTCTTAGGTGACTTTGAATTCATCTAAGAAGTGAGCATAGTGTATGGCACATACTCAGTTTTCAAAAAGTACTTTTTAAAGGAACAAAGGGCCTAATAATCAGGACACATGTCATGGCAATTATTTGTTTGATATGTTGATATACAAATTATCTAATTTTTTAAAACCCAATTGACAGGGTTGAATGCTTCCTGAGCTGTCTTAGTTTTGCTTCCACCATGAGGAAAAGAAAAAAAGATAGTAAAATAAATTCTTTCTTTAGACAAGTAAATTCTTTTTTAGACAACAAGGCATTTACAGTACTTAAACTGCCATTTCTCCTTTTCTCCAGTTCTGGCTGATTTTATGCATGTTATTGTGGATTCAATTCTGCAAGAGAAAAATGTTGTATTCTTTTTTAATCTGCTTTTTACTTTGATCAGCTTCTCAAAACACCTGGGGACAAATGTGTACCACCCAGAGGAACGCTATCTGAAACCTACAACAGTTCATGGTAGTGTAAGATCAATGGTTGTCACTATGGTCTTGAGATATTATTTCATCTCTGCCATTATGTGGCTCTGACATTGACCAGGTCACTTAACTTCTCTGTACCTCTCTTTCATTGCTAGGGTTATTACGAGGTTCAAAAGAAATAATGTATTTTTTAAAATTTGTACTTTTTAAAATATAAAATATAATGAAATTATAAAGCATTATTACAAACTTTTATAAAGTAGAGTCTTACAGATTAAACAAAGTCTTATGGGTCCTTGTGACCACCCACACTGCCAACTGTGGAAAAAAGGAGGTTTTTTGTTTTGTTTTATTTTGTTGCTGCATTCTTTGGCAAAAAGGCAACTCATCTGGCTGCTAGAACCATAGTAGAAGCAACAATAGCAGCAGCCTCCGTTTGGTAATCAACTATCCATATCTCTAAAATCTCTCATACTTCCAGTGACCAGAAGTCACATTAAAAATCCACGTGCTTGGTTCTTCCCCTACTTACTTCAGATTGTGTGCTAAGCATATGGGACAGCAGATCTAAGTGTTTAAATCCACAATTTGGTATAAAAAGAAAAACTTTTAGAATGAATCCACCTTCCTCCATAATATGCAGGCCTAATGGTTATTACAATCTTGAAGGAATACTTCAAGGAATTCTAGGCAACTAATTTTGTGGATATTCCTGTATGGCATATTTCCTCACCTTTATTCTCCTTGAGAATATCTGAAATAACAGATTTCTTAGATTAATCTCCTTGGGTTTATAAATGATGGAAACGTAACTCAAAGTAGCTTAAACAAAAAGGAAAATTCACTGACTTATGAAGTCCGGGGCTTATTTTAACACTGACTTATTCCTGTGATATAGATATTTCCCCATAATCAATTTTAAGCTACCAGTGTGACATTACAGACTGTGAAGCGGAGAAGAAAGGTACACAATTGGCTCCAGTATGAGCCAACTTGAGCCCACCTCTGCTTACATGCTAGCATGGTGCCATGTGTCAGTTACGGAGTTAAACACAGTAGAACATGGGCCTCTCCTGACATGTAGGATGAGAAGGGAAGAGGGGACTTTTAACATTTATGACAACATTAAGAAATTGCCAGATGCCTGGCACTCGTTTCCGTTCTCCATTTGTTATAAGAGCTTAGACTCTGAATCCAGACAGCCTGAACTTAAACATCAGTGTTACAGTTTGCTTAGCATTTGATTTTGAGCAAGTTATTTAACCCATCTGTGTCTCGGTTCCCTAATCTATAGAAAAGAGGATAGTAATAACATCTGCTTTATGATGTTTTTTGGTAAATGAAATGAACTGATACATGTAAACATTTAGAATAATTTCATTCATGATGATTACTCATCAAGGATTCAATGTTCGCACATTATTATTGTCATTTTCTAATCCTTTAAAAAGAGTCTTTTAAAAAAAATAAAAAAATAAAAATAAAAAGAGTCCTTTGACTGATATGTACAATTATCTCCAGGGAAGAAACTGAGAGGTTAAGTGGGTTTCCCAAAGACCAATACAATACAGTTAAGTTGGTATTTGATCCTAAGTCTGTATAATTCCAAGTTTCACACTTGCTATACATACCACACTATAAACAACAGCACTATTTATCATAAGCCCATTCTGAACCAGTAGCTTTTATTAAAATTTTATTTTTTCTCTGTTTCAAAATTCATTGTTTATGCACCACACCCAGTGCTCCATGCAATATGTGACCTCCTTAACACCCACCACCAGGCTCACCGATCCCCTCACCCTCCTCTCTTCCAAAACCTTCAGTTTGTTTCTCAGAGCCCACAGTCCCTCATGCTTCATCTCCCACTCCTATTTCCCCCAATTCACTTTTCCTTGCATTCTCCTAATATTCTCTATGTTTTAAATATGTTTTCTAATATATTGGATTAGAATAGTACAATGGATTGGGATTTTTTACTTCCACTTTACAGATAAGAAAACTGAAGGTCAGAGGGTTAAGTAACTTTTAAGGTTATATGGCCAGTTCGGATTTGAAGCAAGTCTGCCAGATTCATAGAAGTGTAGTTTTAATTACTCTGTTAAATGACTTACAACTATTTTTACCATTATTTGGAGCCATAGTTTTTCATCTTACTCTGACAAAATATATGGATCATGGGTAATGTGGAAAAATGCCATTTAAGAGATAGGAATCTAATGCATAACAGCAACAGATAGAAGGGAGAGAGATTTAGTTTGTGTTTTCCTCACTGTAGGGTGAGAGGACTTCACAGAAGAGGTGGCATTTTAACTGGATCTTGTTAGATAAATTTTAATGGGATGATGCTGGTGGGGTGTGTATTTCTTATATAAGAAACTACCAGAACAAAAGCATGAAGGCCTGAGATTATGTGTCTATTCAGTGAGTAGCATGAGTATCAAACAGACTAGATATGCATTATGGAATGGGCAGCTGAAGATATAAAGGTCAGCCTTGATTGTAGAGGGTTTTTCTGAGCACCACACTAAGGAATTTGGGCTTAGTTATTTGGCACTAGGAAGCTCCTGAAGGTTTTTGAGAAGGGGAATTAGATGAACAGGACTGTATTTAGGAAAACAAGGCTTGTAGCAATATGTAGGGTAGGCTGGAGGGGAAGGAGTCTGGAGCCAGAAAGATGAGTTATATGTTATTGCAATGCTTATGCAAGAGATTATGAAAGCCAGAATTAGGGTGGAGTTGGATGGCAAGGGATGATTCTGAGAAATACTAAGAAATATTAACAGGAGCATCCTCACTAATTAAAAAACAACTGCACACATAATCTACTGGTGGCACATCAGTAACAACATTTTAATTCACTACATCTTTATTGAGCCCTTACTAGAAACAGGTGTTATATTAGGCACTGTCAGGGATATAAAGATAAATATGAAAGAATTTCTAACCAAATACTTTTTTTTCATTACCTACTATTTGCTATGTACTATTCCAAGCTTTTTGCCTGTATTTTCTAAATTAATCTTCATAACATTATATAGCATAACATTATATAACATAACCGTAACAACATAGTTACTATTATTTTCTCCAATTTGCAGAGGAGGAAACCAAAGGTCAGAGGCAGAATGACTTGCTCAGGACTATACGATATTCCTAGTACCTTGCACAACACACAAACAACCATTATTAGTATAGGCCAAGGCATTCCTCTCTGGCCTAGACAGTTGCATTAGCATGTTAGCTGGTCTTTGCACTTCTACTCTTCCCTTAATATGTCTTCTTCACTCGGCAACCAGAATAATATTTTTAAAAACAAATATAAGTCACTCCCTTGCTTAAAACTTTTCTGTGGTTTCCTACTGTGCTTACAATATAACCCCAGGTCCTCTCCTCAGACCACCCCACCCTGCATAATCGGCCCCTGACCATTGGCCATCATAGTTCAACAACACTCACTTTTTTTGCAGGCTCTGGACTATTCTAAGAACTTCCCCACCTCAGGGCCTTTGTAAATGCATTTTATCTACCTAGCATCATCCCCATTCTTTTTCTTTTAGCAAGACAAAACACACTCATGGGGGGGGGAGGGAAGGGAAAGGGCAGAGGGAGAAAAAGAATCAGAAGCAGTCTCCATGCCCAGAACAGAGCCAAAAGCAGGGCTCAATCTCATGACCCTGAGATCATGACCTGAGCTGAAATCAAAAGTCAGATGTTTAACCAATTGACCCCCCCCCAGGTGCTCCAACGACCTCATCCTCATTCTTTATCATCTAAAATTCTTACTTATACTTTTTGTTTTTGTGTGTTTATTCTTTTGTTATCTGAAACATCATACTGCGCCATACTGGATGGTGGGACAAAAGTAAAAATCAGTAATATTGATCCTAACGTTATTTAATGTTTTTATTTGTCCCTACATGAAATTTTTGCATTGATTTTTATTTTTTAATATTGCATTAAGATATTATTGATCTTGGTTATTGAGGGTTTTGGGTACCCCCTTAAAATTTACACTAGAGGCAAGTGCCTCACTCTCTTCATTCTTGTTCTACTCTTGGTTATCTGTCTGACTAACCTTCAAGCTTCAGGATAGAGAAACCATGTCTGTTTTATTCACTACTGCATTCAAAGTGTGTAGCAGAGTGACTTGCACAGAAAGAGCAAAAAAGAAATTTGCTGAATAATTGAATGAATGTCCAAATGTATTATCATATTTCATCATCATCTAACCCTGTATTTGGATATTCTCTCCTGTTCATAGATGAAAAAAACTGATGCTTAAAGACATTAAGCACCTGTTTAAGATAGGTACACAGTTAATTAGTAAACAGATGGGCTGAAATTAGAATCCAAGTCTCTGACGTCAGACCCAGGGCTTTCCTAGTTCACAAGCCCCTATCCCGAGGTCCTTTCAAACAAAAGCTAGATAGACATTTACCAGACTGCTGCAGAATGAGTTTCTGGATTATATGGAAAGTGGACTAGTTGATTTACCAGTTCTCTTCAAATACTTAATGTTCTTTAATTCTATCATAATCTCCTTAAAATATGACCCAAAGCCTCTGGCCTGAATAGAACTTGGTAAACTCAGTGTATTCATCTGCAAAGCAGGAAAATAGCACCCATCTAACTGACTTGTTGAGAGCATTAAATATCAGTTGCCTAATACAGAGTCTGCTATATAATAGATGTCAAATATCATTAATATCAATAATAATAAAAATAATCAACTTTGGTAAAAGTAAGACCCTGGAGGTTGAGAGTAAAATAATGTCTCTTTCCCTCTACTTCCACAGAAAATATCAGTTTTCCAGTTGGAAGAAGAGAATTAGAATCGCTATGTGACTTCTGTACTTGCCTTCCTGATTGGAAGCTGGTCAAACCTGTTTGGAAGTTGAGAGTCTTAGCCTCTGAAAGTAACAGAATTAGAACCAGAAACAAGACCACCTGGTTTTCACCTAACACTCTGGCCTCCTTACTTTCTCAAGTGGAACCAATTTCCAGTAGCCTGTAACCAAGCCCTCTTTCCTGGCCCTTCTCTTTTAGGCAACGAGGTGACCTGGTGCTTGAGAGGAACAGAGAGGAGCTTCCACGTTACAAAGAACTTCTCTCCAGTAAAAGCAGCATTACCTATAAAACATCTCCACATGGGAAGGAGGGAGAAGAATGATGTTTTATCTCCTGACAGTAAAGCCAGAATGAGTGTTTCAAGGGTAAGAGTATGGTTTAAATCAGTTGAGGTTGCACATGGGAGCCTCTTGGCTCCTCTCTTTCACCTTTTCTTATGCCAGAATCTTACTCCAAGAAGGCTGAATGAGGCCAGTGATAGAATTATATCCAGTGCAATACTCACCCCTGGGGTCAATTTCATAACCTCTAGAATGGTGTGGGTCTTCTAGCAGACACCTAATAAACACATGTTGAGTGACTGATAAAACCTAAGTATATGATGGACAACTTTACACACATACTCACACATTTACAGGCCTCTGGTATGAGACATCTGTGTTCAGATGCTTTCTCCTTTGAATTCCCTTTTATGTTTTTTCTTTCACTTTCTTGGTTAATTTCTTTGCCTTCTCCCATCTTTTCATACACTCACACTTACACATGCATGTGTGGGCACACAAACACTACATGCACACATCCCTTGAGATAAAAAAGAGGTACAATAGATCAATTTTACTTACACTTTAAGCAAACTTCAGACTGACAGTGTGATGTACTGCAGCAAAATTTCCTATTCTGCTGCTAGTTTGTCACAAAAAATGAAAGCTAGGCTTGACTGAGTTTGCTTTAATATCTAGGTAATTTAATATTCTATATCATTTTAGAATGAGCTGATGAAGCATAATGGCTATATAAATCTAAGGGAAACACTTAGAGCAGATTGTGAGACCAGAAAATAAACAGAGGAGAAAATGAGGTAGGAATATGTATTGACAAGGTGACAAGATAGATCAAGGGCAAAATAAAGTGGAGGCAGAATAGAGAGAGGCTAGAAAATGTAGGTGCTTATATAGCTCTTATCACTAAAAACAATGTGATCTGATAGACAACATAAGAGACCCACCGTGTGGGAGGAGTCAAGATGGCGGAGAAGTAGCAGGCTGAGACTACTTCAGGTTGCGGGAGATCAGCTAGATAGCTTATCTAAAGATTGCAAACACCTACAAATCCAACGGGAGATCGAAGAGAAGAGGAACAGCAATTCTAGAAACAGAAAATCAACCACTTTCTGAAAGGTAGGACTGGCGGAGAAGTGAATCCAAAGCGACAGGAAGATAGACCGCGGGGGGAGGGGCCGGCTCCCGGCAAGCGGTGGAGCAACGGAGCACAAAATCAGGGCTTTTAAAAGTCTGTTCCGCTGAGGGACATCGCTCCAGATACTTAACCGGGGTGAAGCCCATGCGGGGTCAGTGTGGCCTCAGGTCCCGCAGGGTCACAGAAGGATCGGGGGTGTCTGAGCGTCGCAGAGCTTGCAGGTATTAGAACGGGGAAGCCGGCTACAGAGACAGAGCCAAGGAGTGACTCTTAGCTCGGGGTTACCTTGAACCGGTCGCAAGCTCGGTCAGCTGGGAGCGTGGCCGGAGGCCAGGGTGATGGGAGTAATTGGGCGCTGTTCTCTGAGGGCGCACTGAGGAGTGGGGCCCCGGGCTCTCGGCTCCTCCGGGCCGGAGACTGGGAGGCCGCCATCTTCATTCCCATACTCCGGAACTCTACGGAAAGCGCTCAGGGAACAAAAGATCCCGAAAGCAAACCCGAGCAGATTACTCAGCCCAGCCCCTGGTAAGGGCGGTGCAACTCCGCCTGGGGCAAAGACACTTGAGAATCACTACAACAGGCCCCTCCCCCAGAAGATCAACAAGAAACCCAGCCAGGACCAAGTTCACTTAAGAGGTGTGCAGTTTCAATACCAAGGAGAGCAGCGGAATTCCAGAGGAGGAGAAAGCAAAGCACGGAACTCATGGCTTTCTCCCCATGATTCTTTAGCCTTGCAATTAATTTAATTTTTTTTTTCTTTTTCAGTTTTTTTTTCTCTTCTTCTGCTATTTTTTTAACTTTTACCCTTTTCTTTTTTTAACGTTTTTTAACTAGTTTATCAAATATATATATGTATTTTTTCTTTTTATATTTTTCATTATTGGTTTTCTTTTTTTGTTTCTTTTTTCCTTTATATTTTTTTTCTTTCTGAACCTCTTTTTATCCCCTTACCCCACCCCCACGATTTGGGATCTCTTCTGATTTGGCTAAAGCATATTTTCCTGGGGTTGTTGCCACCCTTTTAGTATTTTACTTGTTCCTTCATATACTCTTATCTGTACAAAATGACACGGCGGAAAAATTCACCACAAAAAAAAGAACAAGAGGCAGTACCAAAGGCTAGGGACCTAATCAATGCAGACATTGGTAATATGTCAGATCTAGAGTTCAGAATGACGATTCTCAAGGTTCTAGCCGGGCTTGAAAAAGGCATGGAAGATATTAGAGAAACCCTCTCGGGAGATATAAAAGCCCTTTCTGGAGAAATAAAAGAACTAAAATCTAACCAAGTTGAAATCAAAAAAGCTATTAATGAGGTGCAATCAAAAATGGAGGCTCTCACTGCTAGGATAAATGAGGCAGAAGAAAGAATTAGCGATATAGAAGACCCAATGACAGAGAATAAAGAAGCTGAGCAAAAGAGGGACAAACAGCTACTGGACCATGAGGGCAGAATTCGAGAGATAAGTGACACCATAAGATGAAACAACATTAGAATAATTGGGATTCCGGAAAAAGAAGAAAGAGAGAGGGGAGCAGAAGGTATATTGGAGAGAATTTCCCCAATATGGCAAAGGGAACAAGCATCAAAATCCAGGAGGTTCAGAGAACCCCCCTCAAAATCAATAAGAATAGGTCCACACCCCGTCACCTAATAGTAAAATTTACAAGTCTTAGTGACAAAGAGAAAATCCTGAAAGCAGCCCGGGAGAAGTCTGTAACATACAATGGTAAAAATATTCGATTGGCAGCAGACTTATCCACAGAGACCTGGCAGGCCAGAAAGAGCTGGCATGATATTTTCAGAGCACTAAACGAGAAAAACATGCAGCCAAGAATACTATATCCAGCTAGGCTATCATTGAAAATAGAAGGAGAGATTAAAAGCTTCCAGGACAAACAAAAACTGAAAGAATTTGCAAACACCAAGCCAGCTCTACAGGAAATATTGAAAGGGGTCCTCTAAGCAAAGAGAGAGCCTAAAAGTAGTAGATCAGAAAGGAACAGAAACAATATACAATAACAGTCACCTTACAGGCAATAAAATGACACTAAATTCATATCTCTCCATAGTTACCCTGAATGTTAATGGGCTAAATGCCCCAATCAAAAGACACAGGGTATCAGAATGGATAAAAAAACAAAACCCATCTATATGTTGCCTACAAGAAACTCATTTTAAACCCGAAGATACCTTCAGATTTAAAGTGAGGGGGTGGAAAAGAATTTACCATGCTAATGGATATCTGAAGAAAGCAGGAGTGGCAATCCTTATATCAGATCATTTCGATTTTAAGCCAAAGACTATAATAAGAAATGAGGAAGGACACTATATCATACTCAAAGGATCTGTCCAACAAGAAGATCTAACAATTGTAAATATCTATGCCCCTAACGTGGGAGCAGCCAACTATATAAACCAATTAATAACAAAATCAAAGAAACACATCGACAATCATACAATAATAATGGGGGACTTTAACACTCCCCTCACTGAAATGGACAGATCATCCAAGCAAAAGATCAACAAGGAAATAAAGGCCTTAAATGACACACTGGACCAGATGGACATCACAGATATATTCAGAACATTTCATCCCAAAGCAACAGAATACACATTCTTCTCTAGTGCACATGGAACATTCTCCAGAATAGATCACATCCTCGGTCCTAAATCAGGTCTCAACTGGTATCAAAAGATTGGGATTGTTCCCTGCATATTGTCAGACGACAATGCTCTGAAGCTAGAACTCAATCACAAGAGGAAATTTGGAAAGAACCCCAATACATGGAGACTAAACAGCATCCTTCTAAAGAATGAATGGGTCAACCAGGAAATTAAAGAAGAATTGAAAAAATTCATGGAAACAAATGATAATGAAAATACAACGGTTCAAAATCTGTGGGACACAACAAAGGCAGTCCTGAGAGGAAAATATATAGCGGTACAAGCCTTTCTCAAGAAACAAGAAAGGTCTCAGGTACACAACCTAACCCTACACCTAAAGGAGCTGGAGAAAGAACAAGAAAGAAACCCTAAACCCAGCAGGAGAAGAGAAATCATAAAGATCAGAGCAGAAATCAATGAAATAGAAACCAAAAAAACAATAGAACAAATCAACGAAACTAGGAGCTGGTTCTTTGAAAGAATTAATAAGATTGATAAATCCCTGGCCAGACTTATCAAAAAGAAAAGAGAAAGGACCCAAATAAATAAAATCATGAATGAAAGAGGAGACATCACAACTAACACCAAAGAAATACAGACAATCATAAGAACATAGTATGAGCAACTCTATGCCAACAAATTTGACAATCTGGAAGAAATGGATGCATTCCTAGAGACATATAAACTACCACAACTGAACCAGGAAGAAATAGAAAACCTGAACAGACCCATAACCAGTAAGGAGTTTGAAATAGTCATCAAAAATCTCCAAACAAACAAAAGCCCAGGGCCAGACGGCTCCCAGGGGAATTCTACCAAACATTTAAAGAAGAACTAATTCCTATTCTCCTGAAACTGTTCCAAAAAATAGAAATGGAAGGAAAACTTCCAAACTTATTTTATGAGGCCAGCATCACCTTGATCCCAAAACCAGACAAGGATCCCATCAAAAAAGAGAACTACAGACCAATATCCTTGATGGACACAGATGCAAAAATTCTCACCAAAATACTAGCCAATAGGATTCAACAGTACATTAAAAAGATTATTCACCACGACCAAGTGGAATTTATTCCAGGGCTGCAAGGTTGGTTCAACATCCGCAAATCAATCAATGTGATAAAACACATTAATAAAAGAAAGAACAGGAACCATATGATACTCTCCATAGATGCTGAAAAAGCATTTGACAAAGTACAGCATCCCTTCCTGATCAAAACTCTTCAAAGTGTAGGGATAGAGGGCACATACCTCAATATTATCAAAGCCATCTATGAAAAACCCATTGCAAATATCATTCTCAATGGAGAAAAACTGAAAGCTTTTCCGCTAAGGTCAGGAACACGGCAGGGATGTCCGTTATCACCACTGCTATTCAACATAGTACTAGAAGTCCTAGCCTCAGCAATCAGACAACAAAAAGAAATTAAAGGCATCCAAATCGGCAAAGAAGAAGTCAAACTATCACTCTTCGTAGATGATATGATACTCTATGTGGAAAACCCAAAAGACTCCACTCCAAAACTGCTAGAACTGGTACAGGAATTCAGTAAAGTGTCAGGATATAAAATCAATGCACAGAAATCAGTCGCATTTCTCTACACCAGCAACAAGACAGAAGAAAGAGAAATTAAGGAGTCAATCCCATTTACAATTGCACCCAAAACTATAAGATACCTACGAATAAACCTAACCAAAGAGACTAAGAATCTATACACAGAAAACTATGAAGTACTCATGAAAGAAATTGAGGAAGACACAAAGAAATGGAAAAATGTTCCATGCTCCTGGATTGGAAGAATAAATATTGTGAAAATGTCTATGCTACCTAAAGCAATCTACACATTTAATGCAATTCCTATCAAAGTACCATCCATTTTTTTCAAAGAAATGGAACAAATAATCCTAAAATTTATATGGAACCAGAAAAGACCGCAAATAGCCAAAGGAATATTGAAAAAGAAAGCCAGAGTTGGTGGCATCACAATTCCGGACTTCAAACTCTATTACAAAGCTGTCATCATCAAGACAGCATGGTACTGGCACAAAAACAGACACATAGATCAATGGAACAGAATAGAGAGCCCAGAAATAGACCCTCAACTCTATGGTCAACTAATCTTCGACAAAGCAGGAAAGAATGTCCGATGGAAAAAAGACAGCCTCTTCAATAAATGGTGTTGGGAAAATTGGAGGGCCACATGCAGAAAAATGAAATTGGATCATTTCCTTACACCACACACGAAAATAGACTCAAAATGGATGAAGGACCTCAATGTGAGAAAGGAATCCATCAAAATCCTTGAGGAGAACACAGGCAGCAACCTCTTCGACCTCAGCCACAGCAACATCTTCCTGGGAACATCGCCAAAGGCAAGGGAAGCAAGGGCAAAAATGAACTATTGGGATTTTATCAAGATCAAAAGCTTTTGCACAGCAATGGAAACAGTTACCAAAGCCAATAGACAACTGACAGAATGGGAGAAGATATTTGCAAACGACATATCAGATAAAGGGCTAGTGTCCAGAATCTATAAAGAACTTAGCAAACTCAACAGCCAAAGAACAAATAATCCAATCAAGAAATGGGCAGAGGACATGAACAGACATTTCTGCAAAGAAGACATCCAGATGGCCAACAGACCCATGAAAAAGTGCTCCATATCACCCGGCATCAGGGAAATACAAATCAAAACCACAATGAGATACCACCTCACACCAGTCAGAAGGGCTAAAATTAACAAGTCAGGAAATGACAGATGCTGGCGAGGATGCGGAGAAAGGGGAACCCTCCACTGTTGGTGGGAATGCAAGCTGGTGCAACCACTCTGGAAAACAGCATGGAGGTTCCTCAAAATGTTGAAAATAGAGCTACCCTATGACCCAGCAATTGCACTGCTGGGTATTTACCCTAAAGATACAAACGTAGTGATCCGAAGGGGCACGTGCACCTGAATGTTTATAGCAGCAATGTCTACAATAGCCAAACTATGGAAAGAACCTAGATGTCCATCAACAGATGAATGGATAAAGAAGATGTGATATATATACACAATGGAATACTATGCAGCCATCAAAAGAAATGAAAT